>NW_025374217.1:0-3791 GCF_016433145.1 Gracilinanus agilis
GGCCAGAGAAGCAGAGGCCAGAGGGGTTCATTAAAGCTGGGAGCAGGAGGCCAGCCCTACCCAGCCCTTGGGGCCCTCCTCCCTCCTTCAGTCCCAGGAGCCGGAAGCAGCCTCCCTGGGTCCTAGCTGGCAGCGGAGCCTTCCTCCCGCTCCATTCCCTCCTAGCTCCCCCAGGTAGACAGGAAGTGACCCCTCCAGCCACGACCTTGGCGGCAGCTCCCGCCACCCCACCCCAACCAGTGGCGGCCGGTTCTGGGCCCTGGGTTCTCCCCTCCCGGCAGGGAGGAGTGTGTGCAGAGGAGGCAGGGCCCCGGGCCAATAAGACCTCCCTAGGATTTATTCTTTCCAAAGTTTTCACATTCACATCCTCCAGAGACAGATAGAGCCGGGATTGTTCTCCCCTTCAGGCAGATGTGGAAAACGGGGCCCAGGGAAGAAAAAGATTTGCCCGAGGTCACAAGAGTACAAACAGCGGGAGATTTAGAACTCAGAACACCTGGGTTGAAGTCCCTTTCTTTCTCTGACCTCCCCAAATATAAATGCAGGCAAGAGGAGAGCTCAGCTTTAACCCCAAGTCTCTGCACTCCCGCCCCCAAGCTTTTGCCTAAGGGAGGTCAGCCAACCTGAGCTGATGCTCCCAGCCCGGCACCTCAGTTTGGGGGACCCCCAGGAGGGGCGCGGCAGAAAAAAAAGGCCGAAAGGGCGGCCCCGTCCCACCAGAGCGGGCTCTCTCAGCCCTGTTGGGGAGGAGCAGTTCCTAGACAGAGGGGGCTTTCATCCCCCCTCCAGCGGGGGCCCCTGCCAGGGGCTGCAGGCTCTCAGGCACTGGAGGTGGTCGGGATCTACCACACCCAGGCCCCTCCCCCTCCCGAGCCTGCCTCACCAGCTGCAAAAGGAACTAATTAGAGAGATGGGGAGAGGGAGGAAGTGGGGGCTTTACAAAAGAGGGCTGAAGGAGCAGCCGCCAGAGACACACACCCCCGGGGGCAGGGAGAGAAAGGCAGAGGGCAGCCAGCGCCGGGCTGGGAGAGAGGGGCCCAGTTCTAGGTGCACAGCAGGGCGAGGGAGGGGGAGCGGGAGCCCAGGACCTCCCATTGTTGCACACCCCCCCCCCCGGCTCCGTTCAGGAACCTGAATAGGGAAGTGGGGAGGCACCGTGAGCGCAGAGGGGATCACAAGGTAGGCGCCCCCCACCCCCGGCACATTTCCCAAGAGCAGAGATGGCGACGGCACCCCCCCCCGCCCCGGCCTCTCACTCGAGGCACCCCAGGCCAATGGGGAGCATTGTCTGTTCGGGGCAGGCATTTCCCCGGCTGCAGCCCTCACAGCCCCGATGGACCAGGTAGCCCTGCAGCCCCAGACCTGGGGCCCATTAACAACCACCGCCAGGACGGGCAGACTCCAATAGAACAGCCGTCAATCTGGCGTTCATTTGCATCTCATTTACATGAGGCCGGTTTACCAGGAGCACGCAGAGCATGACCCCCATAGCAGGGCCCCGCCCCCACACCTGCCACCCCAATCCCCGCCTTCTTCGATGTGAGCTATTGTGGGGCCAGCATTCTGCGTCCGGACGTCCTCCTGGCGCTGACACTATGGTCTCAAGTTGCATCGGGCTCTGATAATAATTGCTAACATAAAATAAACATATTTAATATTTAGAAAACACTTAAAGGTTTCCAAGAGTTGTGCATAGGTTAGCTCACTGAATCCTCACAACCGGCCTTCCAGACAGGTGCTCTTATTATCCCCACTTGAGAGATGAGAAAACTGAGGCTGTTGCCCGAGGGGGGTTTCAAACTCAGGGCTTTAGGACTGTGCCTAGCATTTCTATATTTGTATAAAGATTTTTTAAAAAGAATCAGTACTGTGTATTGGTTCTAAGGCAGAAGAGTGGTAAGGGCTTGGCAATGGGGGTTAAGTCACTTGTCCAGGGTCACACAGCTGGGAAGTGTCTGAGACCATCATTCCACTGAGCCACCCAGCTGCCTCCTGTGTCAAGATTTCAGTGTTCTTTTACATACATCGTTTCATTTGGAGAAACTAAAGGAAAATATGGGCCAGAGGAGAAGGAGGTGGAGAAGCAAGCAGAAAGAGAAGGCTGGAGATGAAATCTGGACAGAATCTGGGCCATCCTCTCCTTTTTCAAACAAGGAAATCCAGGCCTAGAGAATTAGGGAGCCAAGGTCACCCGGCTTCCTAGCTGTCCAGACCGGGGCTCTGGCCTTCAAGGCCCGTCCTGTGTGTGTGTGTGAGTGGCAGAGCACCATTCCCCAGCCCTAGTGGGGGGAAGGAAGGGGCCGGCGGGCAGGGCTAGGCCTCCCCCTTTCTAGCTCTGGGGCCAAGCCTGGGAGGTAATGGGGAGGCCATGTGGGGAGGGCCAGAAGGGACAGGAGGGGAGAAGAGCTCCTGCCAAACCAGAAGGCCCCGCAGCCCAGCATTCCTGGGAACCGACTCCAATCCCCACTCCAGGCTCAGAGGCCCAGCCTGAGCCAAGGACTCCACCCCGAGAGGCTGGACCAGCCCAAGACAGAGCCCGCAGGGCAGGAAGAGGAGGGAAGGAAAGAACTGGGCTCTCTTCTAGCCCCAGCACCCATGGGAAGAGAAGTCTTGGCGGGTCAGGGCCGGCCCGCTCCTCCTACCTCACTGGGTGGCCCTGGGTGGGTCCACCTCTTCTCTGAACCTCAGTTTCTTAATCTGTCACGGGAAGAGGTTCTGTCCCTGATGCTCTCCCCTCCTGGAAAACCTGTTCTCCAGTGGGATGTGTTGAAAATACACAAAAATTCTCCGTGGTGCCCAGAAGTCTTTCAGCATCCCTGCCCACCTCCTCTGTGCCCAGAGCAGTGGGGCTGGTCACTGGCCCTTAGGATCTCTGCTGAGGACCTGGGTTCAAATCCACCTTCAGCACTTCCTAGCTAGGTGACCCTGAGCAAGTCACTTAACCCTGTTTGCCTAGCCTTGGTCCTTCTGTGAATTTAAGTGGCTACTAAGACAGAAAGTTAAAAAAAAAAAATCTCTGCCTGCTGCCTTCCAAGCCAACTCAGGTGCCTTCTCAGAAGCCACCATTCATTCCGATTTGCTGGTCTTGGTATGTTTTATTTCTCCCTCACTCCCACAACAGAAATAGAAAGGAAGTTTCTTGAGGTCGGGGGCTATTTCATTTTCTAACCTTTGTTTCCTCAGGGGGCTCCGGGGAGGACTTTACTTACAATATTTTTTTGGGCAGAGTATTTACAAAAATATTTGTAACAGTTCCTTTATATATATATAAATGCTTTCCAATTCTCTTTAAAAAGTCTATCAGTGGATTGAGCGCCAGGCTTAGAGACAGGAGGTCCTGGGTTCTAAGTGACCCTGGGCAAGTCACTTAACCCCCCCACTGCATAGCCTTTTCTGCCTTTAAACCAATACACAGTATTGGTTCTAAGACAGATGGTATGGGCTAAAAAAAAAAAATCCTTGAAAATTAAAATATTTAAAAAAAAAGAAAAAAAAGCTCTGAGCTGGCCTTACTTTCAGGAAGACTGAGGTTCAAACTTCACCTTCTGCCACATAAGGGTCTTGGGCAAATCAGCATTTAGCCATTCTGCAGGGTCCCCACTACCTCAACTCACACTCCCCAACCTAAGACAATTACTGAGAAAGTATTGATCTACATTAGTAAAGGGAATTTCCTCACTGGGATTTCCCTGTCCCAATGAAATGACAGTTCTAGTCCTCATCCTCAAGAGAGAGAGAGCCAGAGAGAGAGAGAAGGAGAGAAGAAGGAGGAGGAGGAGGAGGAGGAGGAG
>NW_025374218.1:0-6090 GCF_016433145.1 Gracilinanus agilis
GTATATATATATATATACACACATATATATATATAGTTTTATAGCTCTTTGGGCATAATTTCAAATTGTTCTCTAGGGTGTTTGGATCTATTAGCAACTCCAAAAACAATTCATTCATATCTAAATTTTGCCGCATACCCTTCAACATTTATGATTTTCCTTTACTATCATATTGGCCAATCTGATAGGTATGAAGTGGTATCTCAGAGTTCTTTCAATTTGCATTCCTCTAATCTAGAATGATTTAGGACACTTTTTCATATGATTATGGATAACTTTGATTTCTTCATCTGAAAACTGCCTTTTTATATCTTTTGACCATTTTTCATTTGGGGAATGATGTATTCTTATAAATTGGACTTTGTTTTCTATATGTTTGAGAAATGAGACATTGATGAAAGAAATTTGCTGTAAATGTTTTCCTAGTTTGTTGTTTCCCTTATAACTTTGGCTACATTAATTTTATTCACACAAAACCTTTTAAATTTAACATAATAACAATTAGGTCTCCTGACTCAATCCTCTGCCTCTTGTTCCTGAGCGGAAAGAGAGCAATGGCCAGGAGCTGCTTAACATCTTGCTCACAGGTATAGCAGGGTTTGGGAAGACTATACTCAGTAGAGAACTGGCATCAAAAACAGAACTGACATATATTAATATGGGTAATTTATCATAAGAAGAATTTTTGATAGTTTTGATGAAGAATATGAATGTTCCATTCTGAATAAAGACAGAGTCATTGATGAGTTAGAAAATAAAATAAAAGAAGGTGAATTTACTGTTCATTATCATAGCTATGACTTTTTACTCGAACGATGGTTTCACTTAGTTTTTGTGCTTCAAACATAAAATTCTGTATTATAGAAAAGGCTTGAAATGAGGGGATATAGGGTGAAGACGCTACATGACAATGTTTAGTGTGAAATTTTCCAAATTCTTTATGAAGAAGCATAGCCTCCCACAAGCCTGAACTAGTGCACTCAGTGCCCAGCAATGCATCAGAGTAACTGGAGTAATTTAGATAATTTAGATCAGATAATGAAATAGCTTGAGGAATAGATAAAAGATAATAATTGCACATTGAGGGGAAAGCGTGGACTCTCAAGACTTTCCACATGATAGATAAAGATTTTCTTGATGATCTTTCTCTCCCTATGCAATAGAAATTCAGAAAATGTATGAATTTTACTATCCAACATTGTGTTTTAGAAGTAACAGGTAGACAAAATATAAAGGTGATTTATGACTTAATTAATTTTTTTGCTCCATGAGAAAGCTGAAATCCTTGAAATAAATCAATAAGGTATTAAGGTTTTTTTTTTTTTAAGTTTAGGAAATACTCAGATTTCTTATTTAATTTTACTAACTGCTAAAGAATAAGTAAATTTGAGAAAATAGGTGAAAATCTTTACCTGACATGCAAAAGAAAATGAAGGCTAGGAGGAAATGCTGCTGACTGAGGATAAAACTATAAACTTCACATCAAGGAGGTGGATGGCACAGTAAATACAACACTAGGCCTGGAGTTCAAATCTGTTCTCAGACAATGCCTAGCTGTGTGAACTTAGGCAAGTCACTAAATCTCAATTGCCTAGCCCTTGACCTTCCATCTTAGAGTTGTTACTAAGACAGAAAGTAGGGTTTTGTTTTTTTATCATATTAAGTATTCTGTTGAAAGGGAATTCCTGAATTTTTAGTATTATATTGTTTGTTTTATTCTTAGAAGTTGGTTATAAAATTAATATTGGCACAAAGTAAATGGTGAGATCTTTGAGAAAATAACATTTAATTTGTTTTTAGTGTAATAGTTTTACCCAGCTCTTTCACCTATAAAATCACTGCTGATCCCTAGCATGGACATTTGTCTCTTTGGAAAAGAAAACCAATCATTTCTTTTCTCTTGTCCTATAACTCTCACTCACAGAAGACATAGGTAGAAAGCTGAAGTTAGATGTTGCATTATATTCTGTTGGAGGGAATAGGTGCAAGAAATATTGTCAAGGTATACTCAACACAACTTGTCATGTGATTTGATGTGAGAGTGGAATGGGGAAAGGAATTTTAGAGTCAAAAATTTCATCCAAATTTGTGTCTGCAGGCCTGGGACAACAGTGACACTACAAATAAAAAGTAATGAAATTGAAGGGAGGAAGACATTTTGGGGAACAAGTGATGCGTTAACTTTCAGCAGTACTGAGTTTGTGATACTACAGAAAATCCAAGTGCAAATCTGTACTCAGGTGTTTAGTAATATATTAGTAGTAGCTCATATTAGGGGTATACAACCTAGGAAGATAGAATTTGAAATAATTTTCAAAGAAGTCTTAATTTATAGCCTTTAAATCTTTGGGAATAGATGAAATTATCGATATAAAGCATATAGATAGAGAAAAATAGAATATCTAGGATGGTCTGAGGAAATGAGATGAAGATGAACCACATAAAGAGACTAAGAAGAATTGGTCAGAAATTTAGAAAGAAAACCATCATAGAAGCAGACATAGAAGTGGAGAAAAGAAGGAATATCAAAAGAAGAGAGTAGTCAATAGAATCCAACTACCAAAAAGTTTTTTAAATCCTTTTAATCCAGCTTTCATGCCACCATCAAATTTATCTCATATACAGATGTAATAATCTTGCTTGCTCCCCTGATCAAAATACTTTGGCATCTCTATATATAGTGCACAGAATAAATTTCACACTCCTACTTTAGGTTTAGAGTAAATCTTATCATAGTCTGTACCACTTTACCTTATAGTTTAATTTCCTACTTGCCCCTTTGGTCCATATTACATGATTCATTTTCCAACCTAAGTTCTCTGTACTTGTCCACCTCCATGTTTTTGATCATCTTTTTTCCCAAAAAACATGGACTCTTAGCTCCACCAATTGAATTGTAAACATCTTTTAAAGCCCAACTGAAAAGTCACATTTCCTATTGAGAATTATCTGATTTCCCCATTTATTAAAGACTTTTCTCTACTGAGATCTTGTAAAATAATTGATTTGCATCTCTCTTTGAGAGACAGCATGCATTTGTTTGTGATCATCTAACTCCAAAGAGAGATCCTAGCAGCAGTGCCAGAAGGCACCATCAGAGACCTTTAAACTAATACCTACAACTCTTCTCCCCTTGCTCATTTGTTTCCTTATTAATTCTTTCTTCAAGTTCAAATGCATACATACCTAACAGATATGACTTGAAATATACTTAGAAATCATTAAAAATGAATAAACTCTCTAATTAGTCCCCCGTGGCTCATGGTTGAAAACCAGAGCAATCTCTTCTCTTTTGGTTTGGCTTCCCTTCTATGAAAATGTTAACTCATAGGCTTAGGCAGAATCATTGTTAAGTGTTCAATTAACTTCTCAGCTGATCCCCAAAAAACAGTCAAGCACAAAAAAAGCCATCACCCAAGGTATAAAAGTCTACAATAGTACTCATAGTCCAGATATCCTCTTTCTCTCCACAGCCTTTTCCTAGCTTATTTATGCAGGATGAAGGAAGAGGATATGAATTAAAACAAATATATAAATTTGTACAAGCACTGTGTTCTGGGAGAGTAGAAGGGGGAAAAGGGGCTGTGGGCTATATTTCATTTTCATCAACTGTCCCACCTGCTACTTTATTATCTACCTCTCTGGTCAGTTTCAATCCACTCCATAGCAACATTTCTGTGGGAGGAGTTATTGAGCCAGTATTACATGGTGATCAGAGAATCAATCATCTTTCTTTCACCGAGGTGTTATAAGGAACAACTAAAATTATGTATAAAGTTCTTTGAGATGCTTAAAATTCTGTGCAAAAGACAGCTATTATTCATTTAGCATATTTTATTTTTTATTTTCACTGAATTATAAAGTAACTAAAGTTGAAGACTATACTTTATTTATTAAAAATTCCTCCCACCACCTTAAGTAGTGATCCTCATGGAATAAGTATGTAATAATTGATTGTTGAATTAAAGTGCTCCTGAATTTATGATGTAACATCCCTCTTGTCAACTTTTCTAAATGATCATTCTCTTAATATAGTTTGCAGTTTTCTTATTAACTGCTAAATTGCAGTAGAAATTCAGGTCTGCTTTTTGACTCTGAATTGATAAGGAGCTTTGGGGCACCTCTCACTCCTTCCTTTGTGCAAGTTCAAAATACAACCTTGGTTTTCTTTTGGCTTATTATTAGAAAACTCACCTTACACTTGGGAATAAATCCGTGCTCACAGGCTTCAGAATATCCTCTGTTCACTAAGGCCAAGGACAATTCCTAAGAATTTTAATCTAACAAAATGGAAAATAAACATCGTAAAGGCCACCTTCCCCAAATAATCTACCATGAGAATTGAGCTCTCCTTAGTCACTTTATAATTTATTCATTTAACAAACATTTGTTATTCATGTGGCTGGCTACTATATGGAAGATGGAATGAAGGGCTTATTATCCAATCATGATTCACACTGGATCAGACAAGCTATCATTTTCTGATGTAATAATTTAATTATCATAGAAAGAAACTTGAGATAGTGTCTTACTTTCTTTTAGAATCTTGGCACACAGTGTTTCCTTCATAGCTAGTCTAGCGTCTATTTTTTTCACTCTTATTTCTCATCCTCTGGATAGTTGGATTATCAGGAAGAGCTAAAGCTAAAAAAGTCTATTGATTACATTGAATGGAATGTAGGGGAAAATCTAATTAACAAAACTTCTGCAGTACATAACTGCTGAGTACTCCAAAGGATATTTATCCATTACAACTTTGTCATCAAATATTGCATGTGGCCTATAGTTAGTGTCACTGTACATTTGCATTTCAACTGCTGAAAAAGACACCTTCTTTTTGTCTTTGCTGATTAACATTTTCAAGCTCTGTAATTTTCTTGCTGCTCATAGAAACAAAGCAAGCCAGGCTCATGGAGAAAGCCTATTCTGCAAGATATAAATATTTGCTATTCAGAAAGCCTCAATGAGGGTTTAGTTATTTTAAACTAAAGAAAGAAAATTACTAGTAATGATTGGTTTCAGCTAACGAAATGCTTTTATGCAAATGTGTGAACCTTAAATATGACCTGGAAACAAAAGACTGCTTAACAGTTACTATTAAGCAATACATTAGTAGATCAATTAAACCGAACTTCTTTCTAATGAATACATGGTACAAGGGTTGCCATGGAAACCTGGAAAGGAAAAAAAAATAACTAAATGCAATTTATCATTTCAAGACCACATCATGTTATCGATATGTTATGGGGCAATGGGACCTGAAGTTGAAGGAGGCTGTCTAGGAGCAACAAACTTTCCAAGTTTGTAAGTTCAGTGTGGTCCAAATGATATATTATATTCTTAATATTTTCATCCTTAAAACTAGGTCAATAAATATGTGGCCTAATGGACATAATCTTACTGTGCCTTATTTCTCTGTCTAGTACTATCTATAAGAAAGGGACAAATGTTAGAATCATTTATAATGTGCTTTATTCATGAAGAATCCTGGCTTTTTAAAAATTTTTTCAAGTTCTAGCTAAAATCTTCCCTTCTATAGGAAATATTTCTTGATGCCCCCTTTTAAATCTAGTAACTTTCTTCTGTTGATTGCTGAACATTTATTCTGCAAATAACTTGTTTGTATTTTCTCTTCCTCTAAGTGGACTGTTAGCTCCTTGAGAGTAAGGACTTTCATATTTCTTTGTATCAACATAATTTAGGATTGGACTTGACACATCAAGTGCTTAATAAATGTTTACTAGCTACCTGATTAGAGGAAAGACAATGAAAGCTTACTTCATCAAATATCATCTCAAGTCCTACCTGTCACAGGAAGCATATCTCAATAATCCCAGATGTTAATGCTCTTTTATCTCCAAATAATTTTAAATTTATTTTCTGTGTATTTTCCTTACACTAATCTGGGCATAAGCTATTCTTCCCCATTTTACATAAAAACTTTAATAGGAATTGTTTTTGTTTCCTCTTCATAACACTCAAAGCACAGAAATACATGCTGATAGATCATAATATGTGCTGATTGAATAAGTAAATTAGGGATATATGGGTTAAGATATATTATATATTTTATAATATATTTTATATATA
>NW_025374219.1:0-9887 GCF_016433145.1 Gracilinanus agilis
ATAAAAGGAGAAGGAAGGGGAAGAGTGAGAAGAGAGAAGGGAAGAGAAAGAAGGGAAAGACTAGCGAGGAGACTGAGGAAAACGGGAGACAGAGGGGTAGCAGAAGCGTCTGCTTTCAAAATCACAAGGTCCCCCAACGTCCTCCCGCCCCTTCTCTCACACACGCACACATACACAGGAGCGCGCGCATACACACACACACACACACACACACACACACACACACACACACACACTCACCCACTGCCCGCCCGCCCCCCTCCCCGAGAGCCAGTCCAGCGCAGCCAGGATAGAAGATGCGCTGAAGCTAGAGGCAGCAATTGCCTTGGTGGCGGCAGCGGGAGCCTTGGCGGAGGCGGGAGCAGGAGCAGGAGCAGCAGTACAGCCCAGCTCCAGCAGCCGCCGCCACAGCCAGAGCCCTAGACACTACTAGGCTACCGGAAGGGGTGGGGGGGAAGGTGACCAGGACGCCTGAAGTTCCCGCCATGAGCAGCCGATTCACGGGGCTCCGTGGCCCCCGGGGTTCCTACCAGTCCAAGCCCGCTGGTAGCTCCGCGTGGCCGCGGCACATCTAGTCCTGCCAGTCCGGCTCCTGGTCCCAGGCGCCACCCGCCGCCTCCGCCGCTACTGTCACCCGCGCTGCTGCTGCGCTCCCGACCCGCTTCTGCACACAGAGCCTTGGCCACCGCTGCAGAAGCAGCAGCAGCAGCAGCAGCAACAGCAGCATGTCTCGGAGGAAGATTTCTTCCGAGTCCTTCAGCTCCTTGGGATCAGACTATCTGGAGACTAGCCCAGAGGAGGAGAGCGAATGTCCCCTATCCAAGCTCTGCTGGAACGGCAGCCGGAGTCCTCCCGGCCCTCAGGAGCCCAATGCAGCTGGTACCGCCACGGCTGCCACGGCTACCTCCACGGCCACTGCCACAGCGACCGCAGGGGCCAGGCGTGCTCAGCGCCGGAGACGGGTCAACCTGGACTCTCTGGGCGAAAGCATCAGCCGCCTGACGGCGCCCACGGTGAGCGCCTGGCAGCAGAGGGTGGGGGGCGGGGGAAAAGGAAGGGAGGTGGGCACAGGGGAAGAATTGGCTGAGGCGGGGGTCAGAGGGTAGACAAAGCGCTATGGGACAAGCTTGGCCACTGGAGGGGGCAGCAGGACCTTTCACCCTGACGCACTTTTCCTTTGGTCACCCCCTGCATTGCTCTCCACTTCTTCCCAATTTAACAACTCCAGGTTTTGAAAAGATGGGGTGTTTGGGATTTGGGAAACGTGATCACTGTTTTTCTTCTCTCTCATTAGGCTCTTGGGCTTCGTTTTTGCACCCCTTTGGCAGTCTCTCACTGTCATCAAGAGTCTGATGCTCCTTGTTCTCCACCCCCGCTACCTCTCTAACATTCCAGGACATCCTCAGTTTTATCATCCCCTAAACTTTCTGAGTTTTTGCTCAGCTACTTCCTTCATCCAAGTCTTCATTCTTCTTCTATTACTCACTTAATTTCTCTCATGTTAACATCTCTTTGTTAACATTCCCACTGTTAAACATTCCTTTCCTGAAAACCTTTTTTTAAAACTTTTTAAAAAATTGTTCTTTGCCATCCAATCTGCCAGGAGACTAACCTGTTTTCTGAATCTCACATCTATAATTTAAGTTGCCTTATTTCCTCAGATTGTCACTAACTTCCCACCAAACTACTTTTAAGAGTTGTCTCTTGTCCTGGAAACCTTTTATTAACTTATCTATAATTTTGCTCACCTTCACAGCTTCCTTCTAGTTGGAGAGTCAGTGATGCACCTTTCTGGATCCTTGTTGGTGCCATTTCTGGTTCATGCCCCCAAATTCTTTGGATCCAATTTATGTCCTTTCTCTTTCTCATTCATCCATCTCCATTCCTTTCATTCTCTTATGTCTTTCTCATCATGTCTCCTTTGATATGTTTTATATCTTCCTATTTTCAGATTCCTCTATCTTCAGTCTCAAACACCAGATGTTCCTGGTCCTTGAAATCCTTAAAAAATCAATCCAACACTTATTAAGAGTCCACTATGTACTTCATCCATGGCCAGAGCTTTTTCTTTCTGACTTCCCCAGCCTTGATCTGTATTTTTTTTAATAGGCAGACACTAGATCATTGTCTAGATGACAATGCCTCCTGATCTGTATAGGTTCTCCTACTGTGTCCACTCTTTAAACACCTACTCTAACACAGCCAGACTTTGAGAGAGAGAAAAATTATCAGTACACTGTCTTTCCTTTAGTTCCCTGAATGCTCTATTCAGTTTCTCCTCTCTTTTTCTTCCCAGTAACTGGCTCATTGTCACCTTGGCCTTGATCATAAACCAGGCTCCTGACTCAAGAGAACTTCTCCCTGTTGCCCAAATACTTGTAGTTGCTTTAGAAGGCTCCTGAGAGTGCTCATAATAAGCCTGAAAACTACATACTTCTACAATTTGGCTGCATTTAAAAACCTCCCTTTGAGGGGATGAACAGCTGTAGGATTTGAATAGCTGGTCTGGTACAGTGGAGTATTAGGGAGTCAGGGTTGTATAGATTGTCTGGATTGGTCAGGGGTCCAGGAGATTCAGTGAATTCTTTATGGAATCTATGCAGTGGGAAATGATGAAGTATGAGAAACTTTTATTTAGAATTTATGAAAATATCTCCCCCCTTTCCTATTTTCCTCTTTCCCTTAATTTAACTTACTTTCACTTCTGAATGGAAAAGTCCTGACATAAAACCTAAGCTAGGTTATTTTTTCTTCCAGAATGGGTTGCATGAAGTATGTGTATAGTTTTCAAATGGGAACATCAGCTTGGTAGTGCACACCCTTGGGGAGCGATGTTATGTCACAAATCACAAAGTGGAAGCCCTAAGAAAAGAGAGAAAAGCCCAAGACACACATATAGCAACATGTACTTCTGTAATTTATATCAGTACAAGGAGAGGGTCAGGGAAAACATTTATTTCCTTTATATCCTCTTCATAGAAGAGATTTTAAATTTCCACAAAAGAAACAGATTTTTGATACAGTGATTTTGCTGTCATTTTGATTAAGATGAATGTTTGGCTATGTTTTAAAGCATTTTGCCTTTCCATCGTTACCTCACATTGCCTAGGAAGAAGGAATTTACAAAAGACTCAAAAGTAAGCCAAGGTACTCTTACTTAAAACCACTTAAACAGCTTCTTTGAGGTGTGGGGAAATCAAATATTTAACACAAGAATAAGAACCAATGGGAACCTTTAGAATTCATGGTGCAATGACTTTCATTGATGCCAAAGCAAATATATGTAGCAAATAGGAATCTTTAATATAAGGAATGTTTTTTAAATACAGGTTTTACAAGGTTGTGTGACTATTCCATTCATGATTTGGTTTTGTTTTTTGTTAAGAGATGAGGTTTAGTTAGCAAGTCATTTTAACTCTAGTTTAGAACATTAAGCCCTTTTGAGTAATGGCTTAATCAGAACTAGTTGGGCAAGGGTGTCTCCATCAGTGATTGAAACACAGTCATCAGATAGATTAGGTTTTGAAGCTGCTTCATTGCTGTATCCTTGTCCTCCTCTAACCCCTCAATCTCCTATTGCTGTGTAAATTGGAACACATTGTCTCAAAAAGTTCCATTGAAAAATGTTAATGGAGAAATCATGCAACAATTCCATTTCCCAAATCAGCCAGAAAATAGGACCTCTCTGAATACACCTGAAAGGCTGATAGAATTCTTAGGCATATAACTTTCATTGAAGCTGAGTATCCCGATGCTTCTGAATAATACTGATTACAACTTCACTTTTAGTTTGGGATTTATACCAGACTAGTGTAGTGGCACTTTTGGCAGTCTTTCATAGTATACTTTGGGACAGTCAGTGGTGGGCTCTGATAGCTATTTTCTTCTGATAAAGGTTCCATACTGAAGAAAGCAAGTAGTTTAAAAAATGTCAATATAATTAGGAGATAAGATCATTGAAAGTGGTTAATATTAGCAAATGATTCAGCAACATTTTTTTTTGTTTCCAAGAGAAAATTTTGTGGATTTTCATAGAAGATATTATAGTGGCTCAGATTTTCAGAGCATTTTCCAGTTTACCAAGTGCTTTGCAATTCTTGATTTCCATTTCCCTTTTGACATAGGTACATTAGGTGTTATCATCTCCAGGTCGTAGATGAAGAAACTAAATTTACCACAATCATTTTTATAACTAATGTACACACTGTTATAGTGGAAAGAACATTTGGCTGGTAGACAGGAAGACAGTTTCAAGTTCTATCTTTTTCATTTGTTAGCTGTATAAATATGGAAATCACTAATCCTCTACAACCTCAGTTTCCCCATTTATTAAATGGAGGCAGTATCTGTCATCTCTAACTTATAGGGCTTTTTTGAGGCTCATCTATATTTCTGTGCAGGTAACGTTTTAGAAATGTCAGTTTTGTTATCTAATTGACGAGAAACATTCAAAGTCAGCACATTTCATTTACTTTTATGGTATGATCTTAACTTAAAGAATTATCGAAGGGGTAGCCAAAATATAACATTTCCATAACTAAAATGACCAACACTGAACCAAATATATGCCCTACAATGGACAATAAGTCTGTAGAATCATCTTTATACAATGGATAATGTAATTTTGAGGGTTTTTACTATTTTGAGAAAAGAAGTGTCACATTGATAAGCTAACCAATATATCCCTTATTTAATCTGGAATATAGGTTGGTAAGTATTGTTATCCTTATTTTATTGAGGAGGAAATTGAGGCACTAGTAAGTTAAATGACTCCTGTAAGGTTACATGCATAATTAATGCTTGGGCCACATCTTCCAACTCCTATTCTTATACTATATTACCTTCCATTACAATATACTACCTCAGTTATTTCAAGACCACCAAAATTTTGAGAATTTTTTTAAAAAAGTGAAACTATTGAGGGAGAACAGGAAAAGATAGGTGGCACAGTAGACTGAGGGCTGGATCTGGAGTCAGAAAGATTTTAGTTCAAATTCATCCTTAAACACTTACTAGATATGCGACCCTAGGCAAATAATTTAATCTCTGTTTGCTTCATCTGTAAAATAAGAGTAAAAATAGGAGCTGTATTCCATGGGTGTGATGAAGATAAAATGAGAAACATTTGTAAAGTACTTTGTGAACCTTAAAACAATATATAAATTCTAGAAATTATTATTATGGTAATGAAAAATCCAATAGTCATACAAGTCACCCTCTGTATTTTGTTCATTGTGATTCCATAGGATACAGCTATCATTGTCATCATTTTTGTCATCATAACTCCCATAAAAATCCTACAAGGCTGAATTAAAAATGAAAACTCAATTAGAAGTTATTTAATTTGAAATAATTTAATACTTGGGAACACATATGGAGAAACAGCTGGTCTTTTCACATCTTGAGTGAATTTAGTAACTCATTTATTCTCAATTTTTTTTTCTTTACAACTTAAGGAACTTAGAACACTGGCATTTAGACATTAGTTTTAGTTTGCCCTACAGGGTCAGCTGGCTACTGAGAGATATTCCATGAGATCAGAAAAGATTTATAAGGTATTCTTTGCAAGAGAAGAACTAATAGTTCTTTTGGTACAATGCTGCCTAAAGCAGAGGGATTTGGGAGGCATCTGAGAAGAGATCTGCAGAAATAGATGTATCATAATAGGATGACAGCCAGGTTGAGGGGTGGCAAAGACATTGAGAGAGAAAACCTTTACAGAACATTCAAGAAGGAGAAATGAAAGGGAATTCGTATTTAAGGGACAAAACAGTTCAGTATTTAGGAAAGGCAAGTTGTGCTTCTGTGAGTCAAAAAATAAAATGAGAAACAAATAAGATCATATTTATCCTTTTCTAATACTAAATATGAGTGGATCAACCCTAACTGGAACAGTAATATAACAAGCATACAAGGAATAAAAAAATTTTAAAAGCATGAGTATATTAGCTTATTTTAATGCATATTTATAACAACTCCTGTTTGTGTTTTGCTGTTTTGTATATGAAGTTTGATACCTAATTTTGACAACAGGATTTTTATAGTTGAAAATTTAGATAAGAACTATTTTGTGGATTGTAGGTTTTTAAGGTTGTATATGTTAGAAAATATATTTCTAATATACACATCTATATCAATCTATAGTCACTTGACACATTAGCCCTAAAAGTTAATGAGTTATATTAATTTAGTCAATCATATTTGAACATCTTTAAATAACCTCTTTTGATGTTTTTGGAAGTATACTTATTTAGTGATATAATTCTTGTAAAGGTTTATAGAATGTGTTGAGAGGATAAATACCTATATACTATGTGTACATATTTATACATAAACACAAACAAGATATAGTCATGCAGAAATATACCGCATGTTAGGTGGCAGTTGTGTTGCAACCAAATGAAATTCGTTAATTAATAAATTAGTAAATAAAAACCTTTTTAGTGCATTGTCTGTTGCTATGATTTGTAAAAAAGTTCAGATTATAGCATTTCCATCAAGCTACTGAAACATGAATTCATAAAAAATAATTTCCACATTTCCTTTCTTAAAAATAACTAGCAATAGACATTTTGAAGAATGGATACATTTTTAAAATAGCACAATATTAAATAAACAGAGGAAGGAAACTGCTTGCTTTAACTGTTTTATTATTCACAGAGTTTTCTTCTCTGTAAATATACAAAATATTGTGTACTTGTGTTCAGGAAAGCCTGGTGTATGAGAAGCAGTAATTACCTAGACTGATGTTATATGTGTCTTCCATAAGTCTGGTATTCTCTATTAGTATTTTGCTCCTAGATTAATAATTAAACCTTTGTCTACATGATTAATTTTGACAGCAGAAAATGACATAAATGAGCACTGGATAGCACATACAAATGATACATGGTTATATATTTTCTGCTTGCAGTATATAATTTATCTACCTTGAAAGACTCTGAGGTGTGTGGGAAGAACATTTATGCTTCATTACATATTTTTCTCCCAACTTTTACTGTCTCTTCTGATATTTTGACTTTGCTTTAGGATTATTGCTGACTACTACATACACACACACTTAAACACACAGACACACAGACACACACACACACAGACACACACACACACAGACACACACACACACGGTGTTCCAAAAGTGGTTTTAAATGATTAAAACTTTAAAATCGTACCACGACTTTGGAGATAATTTACATTGTCATATTAGTAATTACAAATTCATATTTATGTATACACACATATACGTCTAGGCAATATTGCTGTATAACGTATATGCGCATGTAATATGGAACTGAAATAAAAACAAACTATATTTTCAGGAACTTTTGTTGAATACTTTGATAGGACTGTGCTTTCACTAATGTAGACCATTCTTTAACAGAGCTGATTGTAATTCATTGATGCCATACACTCTTATCCTGTATGATGATTGTCCATCTCCAACCAGAAGTCCTCTACAAGAGTTCTACCCAATAGCTTAAGAACATTTTTTTAGATCTCTAGAAATTATGTGGGTACCAGAGGCACATACTCTTGTTTGGTCAGTTGTTATCCTTCACTCCTCCTCAGTCATCCATTTCCCTGATGATAACCTTTACCCTGCTTCTCCTGAACAATTTTTTTATCCATAATATGTTGCAGCCTATCATATGCCTCTCCATTGTTCTTTGGATGACCCGCAACTTTAATATTTTGGAGACTGTGGTATTCATGACTCCCAACCATATGGTATCATCAGAAGAATACTAATGTCAAAAAGATGGCTCTGAGTTTAAGGAAGAAGATTAGGATTATTAAAATAATATTTCAATTCCATGAAGGTAAACCAGACTGCCTTCTGGCCTCATACTCAATTCTATGGCCAAATTTTTTAGCTCTCTCCAGTGCTTGTCTAAGATATATGTGCTCATGTACCATCTCTGTGGGTCATCCAAACAACTCTAGACCATTATTTAAGCAACAGACATTCTTTTTCCATTTGGTTTTCCCTGTGTAGATGGTTAGCCTTAACTATTTTGAGATATTATGGATCTCACTTAGGAGCCTCTGTAATGTCTTAGAGATGCAGTAATCAGCCTTTCTTTGAATTTCCAGTGCTTAGAACAATGTAAGTGCATAGTAAACCCCTTATAAATGCTTATTGAATGATGGACTGGCTAAGGAGCATCTGAAAGACCTCGTCATATTTTCAGAAATCACTCTTCCATATATACTTTTCTCTGGAAATGCTCCATGATAATAGCAAATATCTTCAATATTTTTGTCAAATGTGGCAGTAAAATAGTTGCTTTTCCTGAAGGACTATATTTCCCACTGTATGTCTTTAAGGAGTTTTAGTCATTCCCTCTGGAATTATACACACATCTAAGAGCAATTTAAACATCATGTATTCCAGTACTAAGCTGTGAGAATATTTTTAGGTGCAACATGTGGCTGCCATATGGACTTCAGTTTTTTCT
This sequence comes from Gracilinanus agilis, assembly GCF_016433145.1. NCBI lineage: Eukaryota > Metazoa > Chordata > Mammalia > Didelphimorphia > Didelphidae > Gracilinanus > Gracilinanus agilis. The sequence goes on from NW_025374219.1 coordinate 8,460, forward strand.
CAGTTTTTGTAGGAAGTGTGATCTAGAGATTCAGTCAAACCTTTAACTTCACATTTGAGAACCTTTACTCTAACCTTGACATTTTTTACAGCAAACCCTATTACTGCTACACTAGTGGGGAAGTTTAGTTAATCCTTTCTTTTTACTCTTTTGAGGTTTGGCTATCTCAAATACAAAATTTATGTTTGCATCCATACAACAGAAGCCATACTCAAATGTTTAGGCTGATTTTAACCTGGCCCCAGAGTTACTGAATAGAATTCCGAACAAAGTTTAAAAAAAATAAAAAAAGTTAAATAGTATCTTTCCTCTAGCAGTCTTGAAGAGCAGTCTATTCATATCTATTATGTCATGTAAATGGACTGGAAAGTACCTAGGTGTCATGAGGAACTCAATCCATCCATCTGAATGACTCATATCTGGTATAACTTGGCTTTGCGAGAAGATAATCGAAGAGAGAAATCTTTGTTAGGAATAGGGACACTGGTTACAAAAAGCAACTCTTTGGGAATTATAGACTGTCTTCAAATGCTCTTGTATGTATGACTAGGTTAGCAGATCTAGAATCAGGACACAAGTGTCTATGTAAAACTTTGGGGGATTCAATTCCTCTCCCTATCTGAGTTATTTATTTTCTAGGTGGCTGAATTTATTTAAACATAAGTAGATATATCCATTCAAAGTTTTGATAATCATTTTGCTTTGTGCCAACCTACAACTCTTTCCCCACTCAGCAATGAACTTTGTTACTGCCTGCACTCTCACGTTGAATGTCATAACTATTGGTACATTTTGTGACTCATCAATATGCAGCAATAATTGCTTTCAGTCAATGGGGCCAGCATAGGGAGGGGAGGAGGCAAGGCAAAAGAAGTGATGAGTAGGATGGGAGTGGTAGAGAATAATTAAGATTCAGACAGCAGTATGAAGAAACTATCCCATAATCTTTTTAGGACCCTTGGTGTTCTGCTCTTCTATCATCGTACTCTTCTATGAAGTATTAACACAGTTCTCTTTTTCTCCTTTTTTTAAAAGTGTATGAGAACTAAAATTCATTTCCAATATCCTGGGTCCTCATTGTAGAGTTACCTATGTTTATGTCCTGAGGTTAATCTTTATAGTAAGAACTTGAATTGTTTCTTATTCTCTTCCTCATTCACTGCCCTCTAGTCAGTAAATATGAGAGGACATTGACAAGTTCCCCCAAATGTTTTCTATTCTTTTTTTGCTTCATGCCCATATTTTTTCCCAAAGAGTTCAGGACCTGTTTGAAGCAGGAATTCTTTCTTTTTTTTCTATGAATTTCTCCTGCCTACTCTGATGGTCCTCTGCAAGTGGCCAGAGTTTAATAAATGCTTGTTGAATTGAATAAAACAAAAAGATTCCAAATTCAGTTATACACCAAATATATATATATATATATATACA
>NW_025374220.1:0-6984 GCF_016433145.1 Gracilinanus agilis
TATAATATATAATATATATATAATGTATATATAAATCATATAAAATCACCCTCTTTTGGAAGGTAACTCTCCTTCAGTTTAGAACCTTAAGTATTCTCTAACACTATTGACTAGAGAAGTATCTTTAATGTAGCCTTAGGCTGGATGTAATACAGTAAAAGAAAAAACTTTTTTCAAATCTAATTACTAGAGGTCTATATAGTTTGACCTAGTATAAAAAATAAGTGTGATGAGCACCACTTAGGAGTTAAGAGATCTGTGTTCTAGACTTGCTTCTGCTATTAAATAGTGTATCATAGTGGGAAATTAATAGTATATAACCTTTCTTGGCTTTAGTATCCTCATAGCTAAAATGTAGAGGCTGGAATAAATTAATACAAAGGCCTCTTTCGGGTCAAAAATGCCATCTGTAAATGAGATGGTTAGACTCAAAGACCTCTGAGATTCCTTCCAGCTCTAAATCTATGACCCTACAATTCCCAGGAGAACCATGCATTTCCCAAAGATAATCTTTTTGTGAATCTGTTTCTACACCCAAATAAGTCTAGAAATGTGATGCCTTCAAATCCCATCTTGAATCCATGACCTTAGAAGTCACTTAACTTCTCTGGACCTCAGTTTCCTAATCTGTAAGTGAGGAGGAGGTACTATAGATAGCTTCTGCTACCTTCAAGCTCTAAATCTATGATAAATTGATCATAAAGACCCAATGTGGTCCTTGCCATTATGCCTGCTGCTGAAGCCTTAAGATTTCTAGGCCTTTTGATCTACCTGCAACTTTCCTTTATGTGTTATCTCCATTCAGTTAAAATATATAATCCGTGAAAACAGAGACTGTCTTGCTCTTTTCTATTTGTATCCCCAGCAGGTAGCATAGTGCTGCTTCTTGTTGTTCTTGTTGAGTCGCTTCAGTTTTGACTGACTCTTCATGACCCCATATAGGGATTTTCTTGGCAAAGATAAAGGGATGGTTTGCCATTTCCTTTTCCAGTTCATTCTGCAGATGAAGAAACTGAGGCAAACAGGGTTAAGTGACTTGCCCATGATCACACAGCTAGTAAGTGTCTGAGGTCAGATTTGAATTGAGATCTTCCTGACTCTTGGTCCTGTAACCCTATCCACTACACCACCTAGCTCCCCTAGTGCTTGGCACATAGTAAACCCTTAATAAATGTTTCTTCCTCTTTTTCACCATTTATCCTATGAAGTTAAGAAAGGCAAGGCTGATAATAATATCCAAAAAAAAAAAGGATATACAAAATTATCTAGGAGAAAATTATCACATCTCCAACTTCTAAGGACAAGGTAAAGCTGACCTTTTGTAGGTACACCAGATCAATCAATGATTCTTGAAGGAACCCTCCTTAGAAAACAATGCATGGACTAAGGTATTTTCTGAGAGAGCAAACAGGAATTCATGCTAATTGAAACCAGAGTCCCTGGGTACTTTGTGTCCTGGGGCTAGACAAAAAGTGGAAAAAGCTGATCATATACTGGGTCTCAAGACTAGAAAATCAGAGTAGTTAGGATAAATGGATCAAGAGATTTCAAATTGGCTTCCTCTCCAAACTGCTCCTGGAACTTTCTCTCCCACACTAAAGACTCACCAGGCCCTAACCTCACTCTAGCCATGGAATTCACAAATTGGAAGGATCCTCCACCCCAGAGAGACCTCTTTCCTTCTGATTGACTGCTCTTCTCACAACCTAAATTTAAGGAGGGCATTCAAACCAGTTATATCTCATTTTCTTTCCACACTAAACTCCATCCTTCCCTTGAGTTAGGTACTTCCCACTTTTCCCCTTTTCAGCTTCCTTTTATGTATTGTCTTCCTCAATTAGAATGTAAACTTCTTGAGAGCAGGGACTGTCTTTCTTCCTATTTGCATTCTCAGTCCTAAACTCAAGTGGTTGGCACCTAGTAAGCACTTAATCAGTTCCTAGTTAACTGACTGACAAATGGTTGGTTGTTGTCCTTGTCCTTGGAGAGGACCAAAATGGCATCACTGTTGTGTTAGTTTCACTGTCTCTTCAGGCAGTGAAGTCCAGTGGCAAATCAAAAGTCCAGGTAACTGGAAATGGCCAGGGATGACATGGATGACCTTGGTGTCTTCAATGTCAGACCAAGACTTCATGGTCTTTGGAACAAATTATTTTTTATTTGACCCTTCTTTGAAGGAATGTCTTCACTTAACCCATCATTGGATTAGGAAGATAGGGTACATATCTTCCTAATCCAATGATGGGTTTAAGGTCTATCCATTACCTTCAGCCTGGTTAATCCCTACGGTTTTATGTGGTTATGGCCACTGTGTATGCTACAGCTTTTTGGAACCAGAAGTGAGAGCTGGGTGACAAGTGGATACAAAAGGAAAAAATCAATCCTGATAACAGCTCAGTGAGCCCTCATACCAGAAGTGCTAGTCCTCCCTCAACACTCTTATACACTCTGACTGACAAATAGACTTGCCTCAAGAAACCTCTTCAATGAGAAAGTATGTATGGTATAATGAATAGAGTATTGGTCTTGTTGTTAGGAAGACTAAATTAAAATCTGGCATCAGACAATTTTACTCACTGTGATGTTCTCGGCAAACCCCTTAATCTTGCCTTGCCTCATTTTTCTCATTTGCAAAATGAAAAGGTTGGACTCCGTGATCTCTTAGGTCTCATCAAAGCTCTAATTCTATACCCCCATATTCCTATGATTCTCTCCCACAGAAAATTCCTATGATTCTCTCCCATAGAAAATGTGTTGAGTTTTTGTTGTTGCTGTTGCTATTGTTTTATGGCAGTGGAATGCTGGACCCGCCCCATTCTTATGTAGCTGTACTAATATTTCCATAATTCCAAAATGAGAGGATTGTTATATGAAGACAGACTCAAAAATCAGGTCTCTAGAGTTTAGAAAAGAAAGTAATGAATATGGTAGACACAGACCTGTTCACTGAATCTCAGACTAGGACTAAAGAGAATTTTTTTATCAGGTCATTTCAGGGTCATTAAAATATGTGTTGCTGTTGGGTTTCTTGTGTCTTGCAAAGTGAATGATAAATTTAAGAAACTTACTATTCCAGAGTTACACAGAGATCAGGAAAGGATCATAAGACCGTCAGTCTAGAGATTCAAGGAAACTTAAAAGGCATCTAGTCCAACTGAATTGTTTTCCTAATGAGGAAATTGAAGCCCAGAGGAATTAGATAACTTCTTCAAGAATTTCAATAAATCCATGGATGATGATCTTCAGAAGAGGAGATGTGGGATAGATTCCTTGTTCTCTTTTACAGAATATGAGCTAGGCTATATTTAGAGTCCAAAAGGAGACAAAGAAATAAAGACACTGACTTTTATAAGAGCTTTTCCAAAATTATATGCTTTTTTAACACACATATATCTGAAGCAGAGTTATGGTAGCAAAAATACAGAAGAAGAGTTCAAATCAAGAAACAATGAGGAAAACTGAGAGCACTTGGTAGCCAATTAGATAAAGGAATACAGGTGAGGAAGTGTGAAATCACGGTACCATGGAAACAAGTGGAGATGCTTAGCAAAGGATCTAATTTGAAATATGAGGGTAGTATGAAGGCGTAAGTTCAGCTTTAACCATGTTAAGTTCATGGGGAGGCAAAGATTTCCTGTAGGCATCAGGAGGTGGGATGGGTGAAAGGTCAGGGCCAAAGGTCTTAAATGGTGAGTCATTGGCATAGAGGTAATAGTTTAAGTTTAAGAGGAAATTAGTACCCTGAAGGCATAGAATAAGACCAAAGAGTAAACCTTGGTGAGGCACTGAATGAAAGGACTCTATGAAGGAGAGAAAAAAGAACAACCAAAATGGAAACAAGAAAATACAGTCTCTCAAAAATCATTCTGTTTGAATAGCTCTTTTGTGGTATAGTCATGGGCCATAAAATGGACAAGGGTAGATTCCTCTTTTCTTCGGGCATCCAGGGGAAGAAGCATTGGGTTTTTAAGGGATTGCCTTCTATGGAGAACACTTCATCCCATAAATAAGTCAGGCTCAATTATTTTATATCAAAACAATAGCTTAGCTTTTAACGAGCACAACTGCCAATACTCAGAGTCACCCATTATGAATCACTATTTTCTCCTTCCTAGCACTTTCTAATTTCCTGCTAAGAAGACAGGGCTGAATGGGGTCATTAATCTGAATTAGAAATACTGTGACCTGCTCTGCACTTTACTTGCTAACACATTGGCCAAGCTGTATTTGTGGGGGTTAGTCTTACAGAGAGCTCTGGAGAAAGGTGGACTGTAGTGGGAGAGCTAGAAAAGAGTGAGGATTGCTGAGCTCACTTTATTTCTTCAACCCTTTTTCAAGCATCTGGGTATCTCACTTTGAGCTGCTGATGTAAAACCATCAGGAAGGACTACCTCTGTCCTCACTGGAGCAGCTGTCCTTAAACAGATAAAAAGATTCACTTCCATTTTTCAAAAGGGGTCTTGTTTCTTTATTGTTCTGGCTCAGTTGTGTACACTTCAATGGATGAGTGTTTCATTGTCATTCCTAGGAACAATAACTGAAGACTTCCTGGGAGAAAGGAAAATGGTAGATTGGGAACTAGGATAATTATGAAGGAAAGCTTTCCTAATAGCAAGCTCTGCCCAGTTTTTTTTTTTAACTTTAGAGAGAGTACCATTGTTCTTACATCATAAACTCAGCTTATTCCTAGTCCTTTGCTTCTTAGTTTTCTCTCTACATTTTGGTCATTTCTATTAATGCTAGCCACTTATTGGCTGGCCGAAGTAAATAAAAGAAGAAAAAACTCTAATTATTCCAATTTATTTTCTTATTAGTATCTCTGGCAGAAAGATTTAATGGGGGAAATAGTTGTCATTACTGGTGCTAATAATGTTTTTGGACCTTTTGTTCCTTGAGAATATCTGTTTTTCTTGCTTCCCTGTATGATTCCCACAAATTATACCTGAGCCATCTAAAAAAAAAACTCATGATATCATAGTTCTTCAAAGTAAATATAGTACTTTCTTTGCAACAGTCCAGTGAGGCAGTTATTCTATATATTATTGTGGTCTTTTATAAAGGAAGAAATGTAGTTAAACCATAGAGATAGCAAGATTCAGATCTGGGTTTTAAATAAAGATTCTCAGTCTCTAAGCCCAGTGTGCCATCAGGTAAATTGTACCATTATACAAATACCTTTGGGCTCAAGTCCTAACCCAGGAGAGAGGTTGTGGATTGGGCAACTTAGTTCTAGTTCTACTTCATCAATTAATCAGTCAATCAACCAATCAATACTCATTGAGTTCCTATAGGCCACCTGTGCCATTATCTAGACTGTATATAGGGAATAGTAGGGGTAATCTATGATTTAAGGGGGAAATGAAACTATTCTAGTCTCAAAACATAACTAGTTTCGCAGGTGGCACAGTGACTGAATTTTACCATTAGAGATTTATTCACAAAATCATAGAAATTGAGGGATGGAAGAGACCAGCATCTAGAACACCTAGTCCAATCCATATCTAAGTAAAAATCTCTACCACCCCACTTCTGCTTGAAGGCCTCCAGTGAGGAGGATTTAATTGCTTTCAAGATAGCCCCACTCCAATTGTTCTAATTGCTCATTAATCAACAAGCATTTAATATCAGGAAGTTTTTTCTTATTTTATAATCCCTTTGCAACTTCTACATATTGTTTCTAGTTTTGTCTTCTGGGCTAAACAGAATAAATCTAATCCCTTTTTCAAAGGACAACCCTTCATATACTATAAATGTCAACCTGTCCAAAGTCTATTGTTCTGGATCTCTCTCCTTATTGACAGAGATGAAGCCCCTGTTGTGTGTAAAGGGCTGGAAGGAGTTGGTGAGAGATGAGAAGTTTGGTTCTCAGCCAATTCCCCTAAAGGACTCTTCAAATAGGAGTCCCTCTTCAAGACTCTCCAAATGAAAGTCTTCTTCCCTTGAGCCTTCAGCCTCCAGCTTCAAGCAAGATGGAAGACCCCACTTCAGATTGCTGAAAGCAAAGACACTGGGAAGATAGCTCTATTGTGTCCTTATTCCCAGGGTGCTACTCTAGACACTTGAGGGAATTCCCCTTTGAACAAGATCTAGGATATTATCTCTTGGTTATACTTCCAAAAGGAACTTCATTCTGTATTGCCTGATATATATTCTCCTATGTATACCTTCTCTGATTTCAGTTTTGCTACGATTTTTCTAAATGGGCTTCTTTGCTATTCTCTAAATGTGTTCATTGTGGAACTGTATATTAGATGGGAAGAGTCAAGCCTTGGGTAGAGAACTTGAGGTCTCCCTTTCCCCTAAAATGACAAAGTTATCAAAAGTTATATGGAATCTGATCATATTCCCTAGATGAACAATACTTAAGAGAGCAGATGGATATACTGCTATCCTAGTACGCCCTCTCTTTGAGGAAAGCAGGGGCCTCTGACTCCAATCTCCTGCTTCCTTTCCCCACATTAACAAAAGTCCCCCTTGGAAAAATGTGGAGGGAAAAGAGACTAGAGATATTTATTCTGCTTCTCTTCAAGTCACATAAGGGCAGCCCCTTGCCACAGATGGGCCCCTTTCTCTTGCTATATAAAAACAACTATCATGTCCTCTCTTGTCCTGTATCCTGCCTTTTATTCTATAAGCTAAATGCCTTCAATTCCTTCAATCAGTCCTAAAATATCAAGAACCAAGGCTGCTCACATTCCTGGTTACCCTTCTTTGGATACATTTCAGCTTATCAAAAAATTCCTTCCCAAAATGTGCCTCACATTGCATACAACACTCCATAAGGGACCTGACCAAAGTAAAGGGAGACAAACACATTTCTAAAAGTAAACAGTTTGCATTAGGTTTCCTGGTTTCCATATCATATGATATATTCCTATGAAAGGCAGAGAGAGAAAGGAAAAGGGATGGAAGGAAGAAAGGAAGGAAGGAAGGAAGAAAGGAAGGAAGGAAGGAAGGAAGGAAGGAAGGAAGGAAGGAAGGAAG
>NW_025374221.1:0-12825 GCF_016433145.1 Gracilinanus agilis
AATATGATATGATATGATATGATACGATACGATATGATATGATATAAATTAGAAAAAAATAATAAAATAAAAATGTCCTAAATTAGAATAAATTATTCCTATAAACAGGAATCTTTTATTTTTTAAAATCAGGTAAATTTCTTAAGGAAGCAATTAATATAGTATCAGAATATGTCAGATTTGGAAGCCACCTTAGAGGTCATCTAGTCCAATCCATAGCTGAAATGCTAAACCACATCACAGTAACCAGATCAAAATGTAATTGAAAAATTTAACTGAATAAAAATACAATAGAACATAGATAATGCTAATATGTGTTCTTAAAGTAAATATGCAGGCTTTAGGGATCCTTATTTATAGGTTAGTGGCCCCTGTTTCTATTTGAGTTTGATATCACTGGTCCACAACATGGCCAACAGTATTCATTTATGCAGTCTTTGGATATCTCTAATTGTTAGACATTTTTCTTACGTTAAACTTCTAATCGAACCTATTCAGCTTCTATAGATTCTGCCAAGTTCTGCTCTAAGGCTAAGTAGAACAAATCTCATTCTTTCTTACATATAATAACTTTTATAACAAATGAAGAGAGTTTTCCCTAACCTTCCTCCCTTGCCTCTTCTTTTCTTTAGGTTATGTGAAAGGGAATTTTGGAGGTAGAAGGGAAAGGTAAGGTAGAAAGGGAAAGGAAGGTTAGATATTCACAGTGCTTTCAGAAGACTTTAATATGACATATTCTCAAAGCCTTTGACTGGTCACTTTGCACAAGTTAAAAAATATTCTTCCTCACTGTACATGGAATTCCACATGCAGTCTGACAAGAGGAAAGTAAATGTGGGACTATCACTTCCCAAGTTCTGGATCCTCTGCTTTGTTTTATGTAACCTAATGCTACATTAACTTTAGGGGCACATTATCTCACTATTGGCTCATATCAACTTTCTAATTTACTGAAACCCTCCCTCAGATGAAATGATGCCCTGTACTTAAAGGCTGATTCTTAAAATCCAATTATAAGACTTTCTCCACACATATTCAAAATACTAAAACAAAATTTAACAAAGTTCCTTGCACCAGAGAAATTCTACTAATATATAGCTTTGTTCTATTTTATTCAGTAAAATATAATTAAACAATCTAAAATCTCATCAGTTTAATTACAAATTTTCTCAAATATTCATTCTAATGTTCAAATTCATTCATTTATCTAGCATACTTCATTAGCTACCTACTCTTTCTAAGTCAATATAGTATAGGGGTTTGAGAGCTGGTCTTGGAGTTGTGAGATCTAAATTTCAATCCTGCCTCAACTGAATGCAGGTATACAATATTGGGCAAGTTACTGAAACTCTCAGTTACACAGGAAACATTTTAAGACTATAGGTTAAAGATGAGTTGCTGTTTTGCATTGGTGAAGAGAATTTCTAATTGTCTTCTAGGGAACTGTGGAGTTCCCTATATGAATGAAATTATAGGAATGGACCAAGTGGACCATTTTTCTTAATGTAAGACAGTCCTTACAAAGATAAATACAATAAAGACTCTACTCTGTACGGTCTCCATTTTACTAAGCTTACAAATTAGAATGCACTTTGTATAAGGGAGACATCCTAAATTCCATGAAAGATACAGAAAGGAAGAGATTACTTCTAGACTGGGAGAGCAGGGAAGGTATTCATGGATGATGTAGTGGTACCTGAGTTCAGCCTTAAGGGATGGGTAGGATATTAACAATTGGCGAATGTGAGGGAGGAGATTATAGGGATAACATAGAGGCAGAATGGATGTGATGCATTTAGGAAAGATGAGCCATCCTCTTTGGCAATGGAGATCAGTGAGATGAGGCTACAAATATAGGCCAAAGCCAGATTTTGGAACATTTTGAATGAATCAGAGATAAGTTAAAAGCAAACTAAAATTTATCCTTTTTTAGAGTCAATAAGTCCAAGTTGAACTTTTTTGATAATTAAATTTATCTCCTCCAGCTTTCCTATTGTCCAAATATGGCATATACTGTCAGACTAACATATTCATTAATTTTTCTGAGAAGGTTCTTTTTTATGGTCTCATTTTCATTTGTTGTTGCAAGGTATGAGTTCCTTGGATAGATGGATATATTTGGAAATTAATATGATGAAAAAACAAGTTACCAATACATTTAAATGGCAAGCTAATTATTAGTAGTTTATCCTTGAGGCAATAAGAAACTGAAGGCCTTTTGAATACAATAATAGCATGCCTTAGAAATATGGTTAAAGTCTAGAAGCAGACTTTTTAGGAGGCTATAAAAATAATTAAGTTGAGCAGTGCTGATATTTGGAAATGAAATGGTTTTAATAAATTAAAGAGTACAGAATAGATACAAAACAATGAGGAAGGAATATGGAAGGTGAGAGAGAAGAAAGAATCAAAGATGATGTCAAGATTTTGAACCTGGTTGATTTGTAGTGCCATCAACAGGAATTGGGTTTATAAGAGAGGTAGATTTGGAGGTAATGTATGAAAAAGTTGACTATTCTCAGTGTATTGAAATTGAGATGACAGTAGGATATCCAAGTAATGAGGTCCCAAAGGAATTTGTTGCTGTTGCACCGGGGTTCAGAAATGATACTTAAGGTGCAAATATAGATATAAAGTTATGCATATAGGGATGACAAAATAGAGTGGATAAGATCACCAAATGTGAGACTGTAGAGAGAAAAGATAGTAGGGCTCAGGACAGCCATGCTTAGTCTATGGGAATTGGATGATGGACTAGCAAAGGAAATAGTAAGGGAAACAGGAGAAAGCTATTTCAGAGAAGTGAAGGTAAGAGAGAATATAAAGGTGAAGGTAGGTGAAAACAGTAAGCTGAAGAAGTCAAACATGATGAGAAGTGATGAAACAGAATTTGATTTGGTCATTAAGTGATTTTTAGCAATCTTTGAAAGAACAATTTCTTTAAGAATATAATTAGAACTCTGATTGCGAGACTTTTAGGAGTAACTAGAACAGTTAAGACAATAATCCTAGGTAATCCATAGTCTGATAGAATCATATATTTAGAGCTAGAAAGGAAGTCCAAAGGCTTTTAAGTCCAACCACCTTCATTTTAAAGATGAGGGAACTGGATCTCAGATGTGTTAACCGACTTGCTAGAGATGGAATTTGAACCTGAGACCCTTGACTTCAAATGCAACACTCTACAATACAACATGCTGCTTTTTTTTCAAGGAAGTTGAACTATGAATGAATAACTTGACAGATTTGAGGGTGAAGGAAAAGTTTTATTTAAAAGAATGGTAGGGAGGGGGAAATTGGGCATGTTTGGATTTGGAGATGAAGTCAATAGAGAGGTAATGAAAAAGAGGCAGAGTTCCCAAACTCATTTGAAGGGACAGTATCAAAGACATAAACAGAACAGATGACTTAGGGATGAGGGGAAACCATCTCATTCTATGAAATATGAATAAAGAAGAAAAGGACAATTGAATGTATAAAAAGATCTTGTGGTGTAGAATAAGGCAGATGAAGGAGGATACAATAGATAGCTTTGATTTTCTCATAAAGTGGGAGGTAATTATCTTTGAGAGGAACAGAAAAATGGAGATATTGGGAGTATAAGGAGAGAGAAGATTTGAGCCATGTCCACAGGGTCCTCCTTATTCACTATAGAGCTCATAGTCTACAAGGAGATCTAAAACAACCATAAAAAAAGTAATTAAAGGATGAATACAAATTTCAGTAAGAGAAGTGTGAAGTTTGATAAATGTAGAACATCTCTGAGAATTATCTCAAATTTACAGAAGAAATGAAGACTGAGAATTTTATAATTTTACCTAGTTTGACCTAGTTACCTAGTTAAATATTCACCATTTGAATTAATCTTTTGTTAACATTTAGAGATTCATTTCCTATGTAAATAGTTTCTTTATGTCATTGTTTCACAATAGGTTGAATGATGAATATTGAGCAGCATAGTCTAACTAGTGATATGCTGGCAAATGTTTAGGAACTGGCTCTTTGATAAAATTATGCATGCACATATTTTTTTCATTTAATCTACATTATTATTATTTCTCCATCACTTTATTCAGTCTAAACAATTAGCAAACCAATAAATCTGACCCTGATTTGTAACATTTACCAATTTCCAAGGTATAAATGCTCAAGTTGAAAGCTGGCTCCAACACCTCCATGTATCCCACCTCCCATGATATTGAACTCCTTGATGGAAGGTCCCTGTTCATTATAACTTTTTAGTTTTCTATGTTCATCACCTCAGTGTCTGTAATTAGTAGTCAAGGACCTGCATTTTTCCTAAACCTGTGTCTTGGGGGCACAAAGAATAATGTAACCTCAAGCTTCTTTTGTGTTACAAAAGAGTTAACCAGCATTTTGTATTTAAGGAATTTCTATTATTAAGACATATCCAATAAAGATTCTACGTTTCTAATATTAAAGCCATGTTTGTGTTCATCCCTCAGAAATGTCTAATGGTATTTCATTTCTAATTGTTCCCTGCTTCATCCCCCTTGAGACAAATGTTCTCTTAGCAGAAGAGGTCCTGAACAAATAACAATGGTTTTAGCCAAAGAAATTGCTGCATGCAAAGATTTGATTAGCTACACTACTCTAATTCAGTTTTCTTCATGAGTCTGACCCCAAACATCTGTATAAATGAAGCAAATTAAAGCAGCACATTTTATACCTGATTTGCCAAACCTAATTCTTTTTCTGAATTGCTTGATTTCAGAATGATGTTATATAATTTCCCCTAATGTTCCCCCCTTCCTGGAATTCTCTCTCTGTACCTCTTTATCTCTCCTAATCCTCTTGATCCTTCAAGGCTCAGTTTAAATCCTACCTTCTCTATGAATCCTCCCCTGACCATTATAACCCATAATGATGTCACTCTAACTCTGAATTATTACTCTTATTGGGGATATTTAATAGGTCCCAAGGACAGTGGCAGCCACTGTCAAGGGAGCAGAATAGATGGCAACTAATGATCATTTCGACAATAAGGTGAGTCTATACCAAGTGGCCATAAAATTTAAGAAATAAAGTACCAATGTTGCGTCCTCCTCATGTAGATTGAACTGAGAGATGGAAGGAATATAGCTGGACTCCAAGCTGACGTATTACAGGACTGATTTGTCATTTCAGGGATTAAGGTTGGAAATATGGCCTTTAATGTCATCTCAACAAGCTCATCACTAGTAAGTCATCACCAAGTACAATGTCATCTCCAAGGAATTCCAGGCCTCTTTGACCCCTCATTATTAGTTCGACCATGATTTTTTTTCTTCTCCTTGAAAAAGGACTCTATGTTGTTTAGACAGCATCTTTCCAGTATTTGACATGGTATCTTGCATATAGTAAGCACTTAACAGAGGCTTGTTGAATTGAATAGTAGGATAACTTACTATCTTTCCATGCATCTATGCCTTTTCTTCCTGAACTACATTTTAAGCTTCTAGCATATTATCATTTTTATTAAATCTGGGAAAGAAAATCTCTTTAAGTGGTCATCTGTCCTATTGTCCTGTCTTTTTGGCAATATTGAGCAGACATGTATCCTTTCAATTTTCAAAGATATCCAGAGAAAGAGGTTCCACAGTGACCCATTCCATTTCCCCAACTTTCATTCAGTTCTTCTTTGAATCTAATTTAGATTTTTTGTGTGTTCAAGAATGTACATCATTTCCTTTTGTCCAATAGTGCAAATATGCAGTTCATTTCTGGTATGTGGAGACATGATGGGAATGTGGTTCACACAAACCCAACAAGTAGTTACTAGAAAGCCACAATCATCCCTTTGATCACCATGATGTATATGTGCTTACCAAAAATACCAAACTGGTGGATCAGTAGAGTATTTAATGCTCAAAAGTTTTTCCCCTGCCTCTAATTTGCCAACATAAGTCTAACTGCTCTAGACTGACCACAGTAATATCTTTATTAAGGATGTCCTGATATGTTCCTAGACTTCAACTGAGGCAGTGCTGGATTGGGGAAAGAATGTTTAACCTGGGATCAAAGGAGAGAGATTGAAATGCCACCTCTGATAAATTAGCTGTGCAGCCATGGACAAGCCAGTAAACTTCTCTTAACTCCAATTTCCTCATCTTTAAAGTGGGAATAATGATGTCCAAAAATACATGCTTCACAGGACTGCCTGATGGTAGTATCTTATAAGGTACTGTGCAAAGATATAATATACCATTTAAATAATAAAGTATTATGAACATAAATACATATAGGCACATAAATAATCATTTAGCATTCATGTAAATATTGATTACTACTTTAAGATTAAATATAATTATAGTTATGGAGCAAAATAGAACAATTGTTTGTATACTTAGACTTCTCTCCCCAGGGACTCTTTCCCAGCATCCCAGTTACATATCCATGTTAAGTGCTAAGGTGGGGAAGATAAAAATCATGTGTAGCTCCGCCCCACCCTCTCTTTTTCCTGTGATCACAGTTTGTGGAGGTAGGATGAGTCCCACGCAGGAGAATTTTTCTCATGTGCATTTACTCAGGCTTTTACTTTTGTTCTTGTAGTTTTCCTACTTCTGGTGATTATTAATAAATATTATAAAATATAATACTTGGAATTATTGGATATTAATATTAATCTTACATACTGTTGGATAAACTAGTTATGGCCTGGGACTAGAATGTCTAACAGAATGCCAATCAAAAAAATAATTGTGATAACATTAATAGCCAAATGGCACTTTAAGTTTTGCGAAGTATTTTACATAGGTTATCTCATTTGAACATCACAACAATCTGAACATGCCAAAGTTTGGGAAATCATCTAGAGCCCATAAACCTTGGCTTTCCTTTTGGTTTAGTTGGTCTCCATGCTCCAGTACATTCTCCATTCAATTGGCATAATAATGTTTCTAAAGTGGCAGCTAGTTGGCATAATGGATAGAGTGTCTGGAGCCAGGAAGACTTGAGTTCAAATATGGCCCCAGATCCTTACTATGTATGACCCTGGGTAAGTCACTTAACCTGTTTCCCTCAGTTTCCACATCTGTAAAATGAGCTGGAGAAGAAAATGGAAAATTACCCCAGTATCTTTGAAGAAAAACTCAACTGGAGACAGAGTCAGAAATGGCTAAACAACAACGTATTTTTTCTGTTCCCTTATCTTTCCAGTCTTCTTTTTTCTCTTTTTTCTTTTCAATCTTTTTCCTGTGGTATGCATAAGAAGTACTTGATAAATTTTCTATATATCTGTTATTTATCTAATCTTTCTCTCTTTCTGCCATATAAATCCATCTTTCATCTTACAAATAAGAAAGCTGAGACTTGAGAAGTTAAGCTATGACAGAGATAGGATTTGCTCCAGCAGAACTAATATTTGAACTCCACCTACTCTAAATCCACTCCTAGCCCCACAAAGCTGTGCCTGCCTTGTCCTGCTTTACATTGTGCTATATATCTAGTAGAGCAATGATGCTGGAAGTACAGGAATAGAATGGGGAGGAGGACAGGATGAGGGCTATTTCAGACTAAAAAGCAGAGACCTAGATTGCAGATTTTTCCAGAAGTTTCCCAGAATGTTCATTACATCCCTACACACTGTAATTGTCAATGGGCCAGCCTAACAAGGTTTGAACAGCTTCCACCATCAGCTTGGCTGCCAGAGTAATTAATTTTTCTGCCTCAGAGAGATTGTCTCCTGCATTGTAAAGGACCCACAATCTGCGCTGGCAGAGAGGGCATCCACATTGATGAAATCATTTATCCTTCAAGTACTAATTAGGACTCAGGCTATGGTCTGGAAAGCCCACAGTTATGGATATTCTTCTTTTTCTTCTTCTGCTCTTATATTTATAATTTTCATGGTCCCAGAGGCAAGGGCACAGGGTCCATTTTAAGCCCTACACACGTTTGACCCTTTAACAGGCCGCCTGTGCCTATTATCCAAACAAACAAAGAAAAGAAGTCAGCCAGGCCCAGTGATAACCACAAGGTTTCAGCTTAAAAATGTTTCCCAGTTTGGGAGTTACTGCTTTCAGCTGTGATAATAATGGGCTTTTCCTTAGAGGAAAAATATGTAGTGTTTAAAACAAATATCAGCAGCTCCATTTTGCAACACTGAGAAAACACGAATGACCTTTTTTGTTGTTGTTTTAAGATCACCCAAAGGTTTCATAAACGTTGTTTACTTGCACTAGGGGATAGGAGATTTCACTGGACTATGGTAAAGGAGAAGTGATAGAAAATAGATTTCATGGGTATGTTAGAGGATCACTCAAGCTTTTTAAAGGTGGCTTTCACTCAGGGAATTAATGCATATTTGTAATTAAGGATCTGGGTTCCCCTTCCCAACAAAGATTCAGGCTTTACATCTTAAACTCAATTCAAAATAAAGTTATTTTTTCCCTCTTAATTCAGAGAGAATGCATCCTTCCTTATTGCCCTAAGGTTGACATAGGCCAGTGTTTTCATACCAAGGAAAGCAGGTCAGTCACTGTTGATTCAGATCTCAAGAGACTGTTCTTAAGGGAAAGCACATATTTTTCTGGTGAATGACAGTTGTTTTGAAAACAAAGCTAAAGAGGTTTTTTGATGGGATTTCACACCAGCATCCTGTCTTTCAAAAAAAAAATCGTAACAGTATTAGGCTTTGTTCCCTGGGACCACCCTCATTCTTACTTGGTATGTCTTCCTGCTTTAAGACAAGAACCATTCTGTTATGACTCCACAAGTGTAGCTCATCCTCCATTCAATATCCTTTTATTACTTCTGAAAGAAATGACCAAAAGAACCCCCCTATTATTATTTTTATGATTAGTTTAGCTTTTTTATAAAGGAAAAAGACATTTCTTACTTCCCTTCCTTTAAATCTCAATTAAAGCCCCACTATGCTGCAAGAAGTCTTTTTTCCATCCCTTTGAGACTATCTCCAATTTTCCTTATAAATATCTTATTTATGCATATCTGTTTGGATTTTGTCTCCCTCATTAGACTATGAGCTTCTTGAAAGGAAGGGCTCCTTTTTGTTTGTTTGTTTTGTTTTGTTTGTGGGGCTTTTTAAAACCTTTTTTGGTATTCCAATTTTAGCACTGTCTGGAACACCATAGGCACTTCATAAATACTTATTAACTAACTGACTGACTAAAAATTACAACAGGAAAAAGAGAGAGATCAACTCAAAAAGTTCCCTTTCACAGCCAGCTGGATTATAAAATTTGGGGCTGATGTGTTTATTTCCCCAAATACCTCAGTAAGTATCTGAGTTACTCATTTCAAATGGAAGTCAAATGACAAAATAACCAGACATTCTGCAAGATGAATACTATTTGGGGCTGACTGAATTTATTTAAATCTTAGGTCATAGAAAGATTCACCAGCTTATACTACACATTGGCACACATAAAGGCAGTCAGAGAAGGCAACAATCTTGGATGTGGGTTCGAGCTTATATCCTCAATCAGTTGAAATCCATTGAAAAATTTTTAGAAATGCAAAGATATTTTGAAAGATATTAACTGAAAAGACTCTGGAGACATCTTGTACCCTAGGAATGTCTACCTTCATTCCACACATCTCAAAAAGATGTAATAGATCACAGAAAGAATGACCAACACTGCAGAATCAAAGATGTAGAGCTGGTAGGGACCATAGGACACGCAATCTAATGCCTTGATTTTGCTGCTGATAGGATGCCAGAGGAGGTTATGATTTGGCACAGGTAATAAATATAAGAGATTTCAAGATTTGAACCAAGGTCCCCTGACTCTTGAGCCAGAGCTCATTCCATTGTACCATTATAATTCCCTATTAAATAGATTTTAAACACTTTGTGTCAAGTCATGGAATACAGAGAAGAAAAGTCAAAAAAGTTTATGCCTTTAACATCTTTTCATCCTATTAGGGAACATGAACACAAATTCTTATAATTCACATGAGAAGGTGTTCTAAATCTCTAATAATTAGAGAAATGCAAATCAAAAGAGCTCTGAGGTATCACCTCACACCTAGCAGATTGGCTAAAATGATAGCAGGGGAGAGTAATGAATGTTGGAGGGGATGTGGCAAAATTGGGACATTAATGCATTGCTGGTGGAGCTGTGAACTGATCCAACCATTCTGGCTGGCAATTTGGAATTATGCCCAAAGAGTGCTAAAAGACTACCTGCCCTTTGATCCAGCCATACCATTGCTGGGTTTGTACCCCAAAGAGATCATAGATAAAAAAACTTGTACAAAAGTATTTATAGCCTTGCTTTTTGTGGTGGCAAAAAACTGGAAAACGAGGGTATGCCCTTTAATTGGGGAATGGCTGAACAAATTGTGGTATATGCTGGTGATGGAATACTACTCTGCTCAAAGGAATAATAAACTGGAGGAATTCCATGTGAATTGGAAAGACCTCCTGAAATTGATGCAGAGTGAAAGGAGCAGAGCCAGAAGAACATTGTTCGAATGTAATGAACTTCTGTACTAGCAGCAATGCAATGATCCAGGACAATTCTGAGGGATTTATGGAAAAGAATGCCACCCACATTCAGAGGAAGAACTACAGGAGTGGAAACACAGAAGAAAAGCAACTGCTTGAACACATGGGTTGAGGCAGACATGGTTGGGGATGTAGACTCGAAACAACCACACCAATGCAACTACCAATAATATGTAAATAAGTCTTGACTGATGACACATTTTAAAACCAGTGGAAATGTGCATCTGCTATGGGGGGAGATGTTTGGGGGGTGAAGGGAAAAGTAAGAACATGAATCATGTAACCATGGAAAATTTTTCTAAAAAAATTAAAAAATAATAATTCAACTTAAAATAGTGATAAAGGGACTTCCGGGTTAAGATGGCGGCAGAGTAAGTAGCAGCTCTTAACCTCTCCTGACCGAAACATACAAAACTCCTCAAGGGGACATAAAAACAAGTCCAGACGAACGGAGGAACCCCACAACAGGGCACAGCGTGGAAGGTACGTGGAATCGAGACATTTCCAAGCTAAAAAGGGCTCTCACTCACTCAATCGCGAGCTGAGCAACCGCCCCACCCCCACCCCCCCCACACTCACCTATAGCTCCGAACCCAGCTAAAAAGAAATAGAGCAAGTTTGGGGCACCCATCGAGTCATCGGCAGCTCCGGGACCTGTTCCTGACAGCAGCAAGACTTAGGACCCCATTAAGTCAAAAAAAGCACGCGAAATCTGAGCGCGCGCGCCGGAGCAGGACGCTGGGCGCGCAGAGTGCCTGCTGAGTAGAGGCGTGGGTGGAGGCAGAACTAAGCCTAAGTGGGGAACCAGTGCAGACGGGTGTACGACTGTGGAAGCAGCGCCCTGAGACTTGTAAAGAAACCTCCAGCAGAGGATCAAGCAAGAGGGCCCACCAGGGGGCTTGACCTTGGAAAAAACCAGAATTCAGACCTCAGGAGCCAATAGATTGGGAACAGACACTGAGCCCGAGGATAAAGCTGAGAAGCTGCTGGGCTAATGATGGCTACTCAGCATCAGCATCAGGAGGTTCAGAAGAGAAAGAATAATAACAAA
Organism: Gracilinanus agilis; assembly: GCF_016433145.1. NCBI lineage: Eukaryota > Metazoa > Chordata > Mammalia > Didelphimorphia > Didelphidae > Gracilinanus > Gracilinanus agilis. The sequence continues at coordinate 11,523 of NW_025374221.1, forward strand.
AAGAAGAAGTCTTTAACACTCGACAGTTTTTACACAGAGAAAATCCAGACAACCGAGCAAACAGTGGAGGAGAACAAACAAGCATCCGGACCCTCCTCAAATAAGGAAAACTCCTCACAAGCTATGGAAGAGTTCAAAACTGAGATTCTGAGGAAAATGGAAGAGATCTGGCAAGAAAATAACAGTTTAAAAGGTAGAATCTTGCAATTGGAAAGTGAGGCTCAGAAATCAAATGAACTGATAAGCAAATTGAACACCAGAAATGACAAGATTGAAAAGGAATACCAAAAGATTATAGCCGAAAACCAAAAAATTATAGCCGATAACCAGTCCCTAAAGGCTAGAGTCGAGCAATTAGAAACCAATGATCTCTCAAGACAACAAGAACAAATAAAACAAAGTCAAAAGACTGAAAAAATAGAAGGAAATATGAAATATCTCAATGAGAGAGTGACAGACCAAGAAAACCGGTCTAGAAGAGACAATTTGAGAATAATTGGTCTTCCAGAAAACCCAGAAATTAATAGAAACCTGGACTCCGTACTAAAAGAAATTATTCAGCAAAATTGCCCTGAAGTCCTACAACAAGAGGGCAATATAGACATCGAAAGGATCCATAGAACACCCACCATATTCGACCCAGAGAAGAAATCGGTTAGAAATATTATTGCCAAATTCAAAAGCTTTCAAGCAAAAGAAAAAATCTTACAAGAAGCCAGAAAGAGACAATTCAAATATCAAGGAGCACCAATCAGGATCACACAGGATCTGGCAGCCTCCACACTAAAAGACCGCAAGGCGTGGAATACAATATTCAGAAAGGCAAGAGAGCTGGGCCTGCAACCACGGATCAACTACCCATCAAAATTGACTATATATTTCCAGGGGAAAGTATGGGCATTCAACAAAATTGAAGAATTCCAGGTATTTGCACAGAAAAGACCAGGGCTGAATGGAAAGTTTGATATCGAACCACAAAAATCGAGAGAAACCTGAAAAGGTAAATAAGTTACAGAGGGAAAAGAAAGAAAACTTGTAATTTTTAAATTTGCCTTTTTAAGGGCCTCAGTGAGATCTAATTATCTGTATTCCTATGTAGAGAAATGTTATGTTTAATTCTCTGTAGTGAACTCTATTCATTATTATAATATTCACTATTATAGTAATCAGAAGAATAATTCACAGGGTGAGGGTGGAACACTAAATAATCTAAGATGGCATGGGGGATGGGAAAGAGGGGGTAAATAGCAGGGGATACCAAGAGAAACTTGAGCGAATAAGAAAATAGAATATTTTATTACAC
>NW_025374222.1:0-3216 GCF_016433145.1 Gracilinanus agilis
TCCTTCCTTCCTTCCTTCCTTCCTTCCCTTCCCTTCCCTTCCCTTCCCTTCCCTTCCCTTCCCTTCCTGTGATTTCATTGGTGTAGAGAATTCCTGGTGTGGAAACTGCCTTATCTGTTATACATCTGGAGCTCATATATATAAATTTATTGTCTTAGAATGGTATCTGACACACTGAGAAGTTATGATTTGTCCAGGGTCTCATAGTCAATATGTGCCCAAAGCAGAAATCAAATTAAAGTTTTTCCAACTCCATGGCTAACCCACTAACATGCTCTCCATGACATATTTACATCAGTGTCTTTTTCGATCTTTACAATCTATTTCTCTACATGGATTTCCTTTCTTAAAAATAGCTTTATTGATGTTGTTTGTGTCATTGTCATTTCCTATAACACTTATTTCCAGATATCAACAATCTCCAGAAGCTTACCTTTTTAACAGAGAAGACAGGCAAAACCATCCAGCACAGGGACTTTAATTGACAGAGCAGATAACATTCTGCACCAGTTTGATCTCCTTTGTCTTATTGGAAAGAGGAGAAATACGTTTCATCATCTTTTCTCAAAGATCAAGATTGGTCATTACAGCTACTCAAAGTTCAGTTTACTTATAATATTCTTTTCATTTATATAATGTGGTGATTGCATACACCTTTGGATGAATTTTAAACAACAAAAAAGATTATGCAAATTTTGTTACAAAGCATACTACTGCTGCAAAATATCTTGGTGCATTTTTAAGGTGAGAGACACTAAAAGAGTTGAGCAAAATCGCCATAGTTTGAATAGAAAATAGAACAAGATAGAATATGCTGATGACATTTTGATAATTTCTGCTTTTACTTACAATAATGGTCTCTCCTTGGCTATTTTGCCAGAATAGCCCAAGAAAGAATGGAAAGATGAATGTTATTTCCTACCCAATTGGGGGAAGCTGAATCCCAGAGAAATTAACTGACAAAAGATATGATGACAAGATAGAAAGTCAACAGTGGAGCCATGCCAAGAATTCTGATTTCTAAATTACAGACTATTGAGGGTCATTTGGTAATACTTGTAAAAAAACAAATGTTCTTTTTGGATTCTAAATACAGAAAAGTTCTTTAATTTCTTTCCCATTTTCCCAATTTTGTAGACTAAAGTTGTTGAGGTTTTTTTCCCCAAAAACTCATTGTTTGGTACCAGATTTACATAATTATCTAAAATTTTTGATAAATTTTAGAGTTTTTGTTCCAAGGCTTCATCATGGTTGTTTGGAGGGTCATTACTACTTAAGATCATAGAGATGGGCTTTAGAACACATATGGAAGGGACCTTAGAAGACACATGTGAAGTATTTTGTGAGTCACTTCAAAGCTACAGGAAGGCTAGCTATTATTATCTTGTTCAACTCCCTCATTTTACAGATAGGAAACCTGGCTCAGAGAGTGAAATAACTTGGCCAAGGTTACACAGACCACAGAGATGGAGACTTTATTAAGACCCTGGAAGTTACAGTCATTTTTGCTGTACTAGATCCCTTAGAGATTCAAGACCTTGGAGGTCCTACCAATGTCTTAATCATTCAAGGGCACAATGATAACTAGGGTAAGACCACCAGGTCTTTGTCTCAAGGGCAAGAAATGTGGAAGATTCCTAACCATTCTTTTGGGGCATACTTCCTGTCTCAGAAATGGTTCTAGGGTACTCGTATTTCTCCACATTAAAATTTAGTGCTGCCTTTTCCCTTGGAACTGTTGCCACTTGCCTTTACCTCAAGGTACAAGATGTATTTCTTACTTCTCTGTTCCCATGGCAATACAGTCCATTGTTAAAGATTGATAGAGGCTAATTTATTCTTCTAAGTAATGTTGAGGTCCTTTGTATCTCTGATGGGCATTGAATGAAAGCTGTGCATTCTTATTAGAATATGATTTAATTGGTAGCACTAAGAGCTGGTCCTCATGCTTCAAGAGAACAAATCTTTGCCTTTATCTAATGATGTTCTCATCCTAAACCTGGGGGAGAATGGGTTTTATTAAAATTTATTACATTCTTTTTTTTTTAAATTTAAATTTATTTGTTTGGTACATTATATTTTTTCCCATTTTCTCAATTTTGTAGACTGAAACTGTCGGGTTTTTGTAACCCAAATTGATTGAATCTGGTGCCAAATTTTACATAATTTTTGCTTTTTGAGATGTTATATTGATTTTCTTCTAGTAGTTCCATGACTGATTTGGTCATGGTCATCTGGAGGGTCATTGCCAAATAGGATCATAGAGATGGACTTTAGAGAACATATGGAAGGGACCCAGAAGACACATGTGAAACTCTCTCCCTCCTTTTCCTCTCCCTACTAGAGAAGCTATCATTTGACAAAAAAAGTGTGTATGTATATGTGTGTATACATATACATATTTATGTACATATATATTCATATATATATATATATAAACTATATCTTCTTTTTATTTATCAGTTCTTTCTCTGGAGGTGCACATACACAAGTCATTCTTCAAATGATATATCCATTGTCATATATAATGTTCTCTTGGTTCTCCTCATTTCACTCATTCTTCATCATTTCATGTAGATCCTTCCATATTTTTCCAAGACTAACCTGCTCATCCTTTCTTCTAGCACAGTAGTATTCTTTCACAATCATACACTACAACCTTACTACATTCTGAATTCTATTTCAGCAAATGCCTGGAAGCCCCTCAGTTTAGGACCTTTAGATAGTTTTCACAAGGCTGGCCTGAGGGTTCCTATTTTTCCACCTACTCTTTAGTTAGGTAGAGAACATGGTAAACAGAGAATTGGCCTCAGACCTACCTATCATACCTTCGACACATACTGGCTGTGTGTCCTTGGATAAATCATATAACTTTTCAGTACTCCCAGGCAACTGTCTGTGATAGAGCAGTGCTGAGATGCATGGTTGGAGGGTGTTTCCTTACCCAGGACTTCCCTGAACCAATTAAATCATAGGTTTCTCCTCTACACACACACACACACACACACACACACACACACACACACACACACACACACAAAGAAAAAGAGAAAGAAAAAGAAAAAGGAAGAAAGAAAGAAAGAAAGAAAGAAAGAAAGAAAGAAAGAAAGAAAGAAAGAAAGAAAGAAAGAAAGAAATATCCATTACTTTACAACAGCTTGAGGACCATCTAAACTGTCTCTGAATCCAAGAAACTGTATAGAAGTTGAATGTGGC
>NW_025374223.1:0-4019 GCF_016433145.1 Gracilinanus agilis
GGAAAGAAAGAACTAGTGATGAAGTATCCTTCTCCTAAAAGAGATTTAATCTCTGATAACAAAATCTTAAATCAGCTATTTATCAACTAGAGAAGGTAAAATATACAGGAAACATAGTGAGCCAGTGTCTAGAATAGTATATTGCCCAAACTGGGCATTTCAACATGTTTACTGAGTATAAGAATGAATGAATGAATGAATGAATGAATATAGCATTCCTAAAAAGATTATTCACCAGTAGTCATAACTATTATTCCCTCCATCACATATTCATGTTTTTTCTATCTCTTCTTTCCCTTGGTTCAGGCTAGAAAGTGACTTAACTTGCTACAAAATTGATATTGTGTCTCTCCAAATAGATGTGTATATAAGGAGAATGAAACCTACCATTTTTACATGGCCACTTACCCAATACATGGGTCAGAGTTGATGGGGTTCATATAGCAGAAGGACCCTGCATTTTACAGACACAGCCACCACCTTGGTCTTCCAGAAAATGTAGTTTTAGAATTAAATAGATAGATTGATAACAAGTTACATAGCTAGCTAGACCACAAAACTTAAGGTTTGGAAGCACTTGGTTCTTATCCATATCCTTAAAATCCCAATGATTTATAATATAACATTCTGAAGTTATAATGAAGAGATCTCATTGTTTCTATTCAAATATTTACAAAGTCATTTTGCCTATTTGGGGAAGTTCTTTAAAAGACTAATGCATGAAGGAGCCCTGGAATTGTGTGATTGTGGGCCTTTGTTTTCAGGCTTTAGTTATTCATCATCCAGCCTCTCTCTGTTTGCAGCTCTGGCTCTTTAATTCATGAGCTCCAAGATCCCTTTGCTCAAAAAGAGTCATTTCATTTCTGTTGAGTGTCTTCTGCAGCTTCCCAGAACTCTCATGCTATCTGGCCTTGCCTGAACCTATGCTGTGTCTTTATAATATCTTCTTTCTTTCTTTTTTATTTTGCTTGCCTTATTCATCATCAGTCTACTTAAAGGCATGAGAGATTAGCTGCTAAGGTAACCCCACTGTTACCATAAGCATGGCTGTTCAGCAGGACTGGTTGTATTCCAGGACTTCTCTGTCCATAATCCTGTCCTGTCTTTTAATGTCCTCAGCTTGATGGGTGACATTGTCAAAGCAAGTCAAGAAGCCCAGAAGTCATGTTTACGCAAAACAAGGAGCTCTGGCTTAGTAGCGTTTTGTGGAGTGCTGCTAGCTGACCCAGTGTTTGTGAAATGAATAAATGAAATACAACTTCTTGTGCAGTGCTTTAAAAATATGAATATTCGGCCATGGGTGGGGGGAGTGCGGGGGGTGAAGGGGAAAGTAGGAGCATGAATCATATAACCATGTTAAAAATGATTATTAATAAATGTTTAAATTTAAAAAAATGAATATTATGGAAGCATAGAATGTTAGAGATGGAAGGAACCTAGAGATCATCTTGTCCAATACCTCCTTTTATAAAAGAGAAAACTGAAGCTCCAGGGGCATTAGATGAGGTCACTCAGTTGAAAAGTAGCAGGGCCTGTATTGAAATCCATTTCTTCTGACCCAAAATTCGATGCTTTTTCTATCTGGCCAGGCTGACATGTATTTTATATCAATGTATGGCTGGATAGTTTGCTCATCAGGAAGCAGGACTAAATGCTTTTCAAAATAGCATTGCCACTGAAATTCTTCAACTGTCTTACAGAATTTCCCTGTGCAGAAATTGGGTTGATTAACCCAAAATTCTATGCTAATTCAGCAAAGTAACTAATGACGCAGCATCATAGAATTTGAGAGTTCATCCTGCATAAGCATTTGCTACTCTCTGCTTGCAAACTCTAAGGTAACAAGCCTCCCCTTATATCTCTTCCTCTTTTCCAAGAATTCCCATCTGCAAAAAAGACATCTGATGCAGGGGTGGCAGAGATGATAACGCATCAGATTTTTAACTCTGCCACTGACTAGGTATGCATAACTTTGGTCAAGGGACTTTATTTCTTAGGGCCTCAGTTTCCTCAGCTTTTAATTTTTATTATTTAATTTTTAATATTTATATTACCTATCTCACAGGCTACTTGTGAGAACAACTTTTTGAAAGCCAAGAGGCACTGGAATCCTTTTTTTGGTCAAACTTGTGATTTTGTAAGTATAGGGAATGAAGAATTTTTTGATAAGTGCCCAATTTGCAATTTATAGTTTTAGAGAATTTCCAGAGGCACTGAAGGGCTAAACCTACCTACCAGGATCACAGAGCCAGTAAGTGTCAGATGCAGTACTGGAACCCACCCAGGTCCTCTGGACTTCAGGCACTACAACACAATTCCTCTTACTAAAGAAACATGGGCAGTTATAATTGTGGTTCAGTGATGTTTCTCTATTTCCTTACCTCATTCTTTTTTTGATACAGATAGTTATAAGTTTTAGTGTGTTACTTGGAACGGACTGTCTTAACCTGGATTAGAAGAACAGCTGCGGGAACAATTTAGACCCAGTCCTAGATTTAACCAGCCGGTAAGAGATTTCTGTTCAAGAACAGAGTATTCTCATTACAGTTGTTCTCTTTGTCTGCCAACCATTTTTAGCATGTTTTATTGCACAGGTATGGCAGAATGGTAGGAGGTAACTATCTTTGCTCTAGCATTAATCCAAGGCAACTATCTTCAGTCTGAATGGTAAGGATTCCACTAATTACATTCAATTTTGTGGAGTATTATGTAACCTATTATTGGGAAGCTGCTTTGCAGCTCAAATTCTCTCTTCCAAAGCAAAAAAAGGAAGACACTCCTATATCACTGGAGCTGCTATTAAATTCAAAGTTTTGGTAGGACTACATATGATATTATTTTGAGATTTCTAAGAGCACTGAAAGCCAATGGAAGGCAAGAAGGAGGAGTAAAAGAATGTTTGGAATCTGGGGAAAGGGACAAATGAAGTGCCTCTTTTTTTTTGCTTCCTAATAGTTTTGGATAGCTATTACTTATTTTAAAGAACTCTCCATTTCTTCCTATGATTTCTAGTGTTTTTTGTTTTTTAGTTTAACTTTTTTTTCAGTTACATGAAAATACATGAGGAAATACTTTTTGACATTTTAAAATTAAGATTTTCTTCTTCCCTACCTTGCCCCTCCCAAAGCAGTGAATAATTTGATGTGGTTTATACCTCTACTAACATGTAATACATGTTATTTCTAGTTTTTTTAAATATGAATGGGTATTACATTTTGTCAAAAACTTATTCTGTATCTCTTGAGATAGTTGTATGATTTCTGTTGGTTTTGTTACTGATATGGTCAATTATACTGATAGTTTCCCTAATTTTGAACCAGCCCTGCATTCCTGGTATAAAACCACCTAGTCATAATGAATGATCCTTGTAATAAATTGATGTTCTCTCCTTGCTAGTATTTTATTAAAATTTTTATATTAATATTCATTAGAGATATTGGTCTATAGTTTTTTTCTGTTTGTGATCTTCCATATTTGTATCGTAAAAGGAATTTGGTAAGACTTCTTTGCCTATTTTTCTAAACAGCTTATATAGTATTGGGACTAGTTGTTCTTTAAATGTTTGGTAGAATTCATTTGTGAATCCATCTGGCCCTGGGACTTTTTTTCTTGGGGAATTCATTGATGGCTTGTTCAATAATGAAGTAGCTTTTAAATAAATATTCTCCATAAGGAGCCATTGCTATCTCAAATACTTTGCTTCCCAATCTCCCCTCTCCTCCCTTCCAAAGACCTGACACCTAAACACTTTTTCCATAGACTTTTAAATCCCAACTTTATAAAGCTTCTTTTTCTGGGACATAGATGTTAGAGGATCAATAATTCTGGTTACTTTTGTCTTGCCAGTAATCTGAAACCTGGAGGCTAATGCTATATTCAGTTTACAGAGAAGATAACTTCTTTCCCTGGCATCCCAGACATACAAAAACTCAAGGTCGGATGAAAAAGAAGGGATAAAGTGAGGAAGCAAAAAAAGAAAGAAAGAGAGGGAGGGAAAAAGGGAAAGGGAAAGGAAGGAA
>NW_025374224.1:0-7106 GCF_016433145.1 Gracilinanus agilis
TATATATATATATATATATACATGGTTTGGCAGAATATCTATCTGCCATGATACTCCTGAATGTAAAAAATTTTTAGCTTTCAAGATAAAAAGAAACAAAATCCATATTATTTTACATGAAAAGTGATAGTTTCATTAGTTATTTCCAAAGTATTCTTCCAAAACATTGTCTCACAGAAATAAACAATTTGTAATGAAACAAAAGGATTTTCTTTCATTTCTTTACAAAGCACTATCTAATGAAATATTCAGTCTCATAACTTATGGGGATCTTTGGGAAACTTTTTGTTGAGTTGGACTTCACCAAACTTTAGCAGTTCAGACATCGAAAGCATCACTTTCAAAAAGGCCTGATAAGTTTAAGATGGGAAGAGGGATGCCACAACTACACTGCTTCCTATACTCCCTTCGATGAAGTTTGACTTTTGTTTGTTTTAAGTCAGCATTTTTTATTTAGACAGACTTGTTTAGTAGTTTCATAGCTAAGTCCCTCTATGGTTTATATTCTTGAAATTTTATGGTTCTAAAATACCCTTTGAAGCAGACCATATTGGTAAATTGGGTTTTTATATTCTATAAACTTAAGTAATTTAATATTTTACATTTATCTAATTTATCTCAAGGGGCTCATTGTTGGTATAATGCTTCTAAGTCCTTCCAAAGTCAAAAAAATTGTGGAGGATGACATTCCCTTTAGATTAGACTAACTTAAGGGTAAAAGGGGTCACTTTAATTTGCTGACCATCAGGCCCTTTGTACTTACAAGCATTCAAGCTTGCTGGTGTCCTGTCTGATTCTCTGAGTTGTATATTTTGGAGACATCTAACAAATGAAGGCTGACCACCATCCACAAGAAGGGCACAAGACCAAAAGTAATATGAACCTAATTATAAAAACCTAGAAAGTTGGTACAGTGAATGCTAAGCACTGAGGAGCAAGCATGAGAACTTAAGTACTGGTCGCTCCAGTGCAGCTATCATTAAATAAAAGGTTTCTTTGGCTATAGTACCAGCTTGATCCTTCCCTCCCCCAACTTCTATCTACTGCAGGATTGGCACCTGGCCAGCACACACGACACGGTACCCTAGTGCCATCTACAGGCTATTATTGACATTCTAATTTAGTGGCAACAGACAAGCACCAGTGAAATAAATTAGACAGCGCTGCATTTAAATCTTTATTAACAAGGAATTATTAGACCTAAGAAAATCTAATGCTGGATTTGGTTGAAATATGAGTTTCTCAGCCTCTTAATTCCTCTTCATATGGCACATTTCACAGTTTAAAATGAGTTATGACAGATCACTTAGGCATTACTAAGATGAGAAAATATTTACAATGGGCTGTTTTTTCCTGCATAAATCAGTTGTAATAGATTAACTGTATTAGTTTTTTTTTTTTAAGTGTACTTTGGCCATTGTTGAAAATCTCCAAAATCCAACTATTTAATACACCCACTTTACCATATTACAAGAAAATAATTTGCAATCAAAACAGAGGAAGACTTCCTATATGGCTTAGTTATATCCTACCAACAATCATGTGCTTGACAGCTGATGTACATTTAATATTCTGCTATCTTGGTGAGGGAAAAAAAAATTAACCCCTTTCGCAACCGTAATTTCAACACATTTGCAAGCTAGCCAGACCTTCAAACATCACTCACAACTTGAAATCTGAAGGTGACTTTTTAGATCTGAAAAAGTAACATGAAAAAAAAAATCTTGAAGCAGTCAAATTGGGAACTCTGCAAGTAGAATTTGGCATTTCAGGACAGTCTTTCTTCTTCGGCAAACACTTATCTTGGGACAATTTTGAACAATTTCCTCCTTTCATCTTTCAACATTTGAGGGAAACAGGGAAGTTAAAAATAATAATTCTCAGGCCTCAGAAATTTCAAAGCCTTTCTACAAATGCTTGGCTGAGCCCCCAGAGGAATTTGCTTAAAGGGAAAAAAAAAGGGGTCAAGTTTTTTTTCTCTTTTTAATATAACTAAGCTAAAATTAGACTGAAACAAAAGACACATTAGCACTTTAATACTGGTTGACTGGGCACTTGTATGCAGTACTTATAGACCAGTAAAAGTGCTCGTTTACCTGTCTGGTGTGTAAGGGGCCCTTTGTCTTGAAGCCTCCTTGGGAACTGCACTCTGAGGCACTGAAGTGGTCTGAACTAGTGGAAGATCGTTTCGAAAGGGTGTCACAACCCCCAACAAAGGTGTTGTCCAGGGGAAGTTCCTGAATCACGTGGTGCTTTTTCACTGATATTGGAGTGTCTGGTTTGAGATGAAAAGCAGACTGTGGAGAGGCAGATTTGTAATGCTTAGCTAGGTCAGGGCTGTTGGGCTTGAAGGTTGTTGGTGGTGCTGGGCCCCAGTCAAATCTTCCTATACTTTGCTCCTCCAGCTCTGCTGGCAGGCTAATGGTCCCGTTGATAGGTTCGTGGACCGCATCATCAGGTTTGGACTCCTCAATGGTAACAAAGTTCAAAAGGGAACTCTTGGGTGACTTCCTTTTCTTCCTTTTCTTTTTCTTGTTCTGCTTGTTCTCCTGGTTAGGAGACATCCATTCAGCACCTTGCTTGCTCCTCTGAGCAGCTTTGAACCTAGATGCGTGGCGACAGCGAACCAGGACGGTGACAAAGATCACCACAATGACCACCATGGCCCCTGCCACAATGGCAATCATGATTGTGAGATAGTCTTCATTTTGATAGGGTTGACTACTATCCCCTATGTTCCTGTCCAAGGGGGTCTCCATAGTCCTCCGAATCAAGTCATAAATATAAGAGGCATTTCCTGCGGTGTCATTGACATACAAAAAAACTAGCACGAGGGTGTGCAGAGACTTGGGATACCCCAGATCACTTATGTTGACCACTAAGCGGTGCAGCCCCACATCCGTAGGAGCTGGTTTTTCTTCCAAAGTAATGTTGCCCGTCACCGGATCAATACGGAATAAGCCTTTGTTGTTCCCACTGACTATGGTATATTTAAGTTCAGCATTCATTCCAGTGTCAATATCCACGGCAAATACTTCTGCCACCACGGAGCCAGGGATGGCTGAAAGTGGCACCAACTTGAAAGAAGTGTTAGAAGGTGGGTAGATGACCACAGGGCTATTGTCATTGACATCCATGACATTGATGGTCACCTTGGCAGTCGAAGAACGGGGTGGCTGCCCTCCATCAATGGCCTTGACATCGAAGGTGTAGGAGCTCTGTTGTTCTCGGTCAAAGGAAACGTTGGACTTGATGACTCCGGAGTAAGGATCCAACACAAAATTCTCATTGTCGTTCAGGATAGAAAGGGTCACAGCTTTATTCTCCCCGGCATCTGCATCGGTCACGGTGATCACCCCCACCGTACTATACTTTGGTAAGTTCTCAGATACAAAGAACTGAAAGTGATTATGAGTAAACTTGGGACTATTGTCATTCTCGTCCAGCACTGTAACTATCACAGCAGCCTGACTCTGCAGGGGAGGGGTCCCATTGTCCCTAGCAGTGACAGTAAAAATGAACCTTTCCTGCTCTTCCCGGTCAAAAACTCTGGAGGCCGTCAGGACCCCTGTCTTTCTGTCCAGATCAAAGAAGGAGGCATTGGGTCCAAGCTGATAAACAATGTCTGCGTTTTTCCCACTGTCTTCGTCTGTGGCACTAATAGTTGTTAAGTATAGCCCCCGTCGGTTGTTTTCAGACACCGACAGCTCAATTACAGGCTGGCTGAAAATTGGAGGGTTGTCATTCTCATCCTCCAGTTTAACTCTTACCAGGGCAGTCTGGTTCAAACTGGGCTTCCCAGAATCAGAGGCAACAATTTTAAAGCTGAATTCTTTGGTGCCCTCATAGTCCAACAAGGAAGAGGTCTCTAACAAATACTGGTTGTCGTAAACTGCCTTTAAGTGGAAGGGGACCTCTCTCTCAATGAAACAGATCACTTTGCCATTCACATCGGTGTCCTTATCTGAAACTGTAATGAGGGCAATCTTTGTATTGACAGGATCTTTCTCAGATAAGTATACGGTGCCGTTGATGGGGCTTATAATGTACCTGAGGTCTATGTTAGGAGGGTTATCATTTACATCAGTGACATTAATAGTAACCGTGGCCCGGGCAGGAGTGGAGCTGCCATCACTAGCCAGCACCGTCACTTTGTGAATGGCCGTCTCCTCTCTGTCTAAGGACCTCTGAACTGTAATCAGCCCTGTAGTATTATTTAAAGCAAAGAGTCTTTTGGTTGCAGGGGCAACTTGGGCACCAAAAATATATCGGATTTCTGCATTGCTTCCTATATCTGCATCAGTGGCATGAAGCTGAATGACAGAAGTCCCTACAGGGGCATTTTCTGGGATATGAACTTCCACCTGACCCTCTTTGAACACTGGCCTGTTGTCATTAACATCACTTACTGTGACTTGCAGTATGGCTGTGCTGGATTTCTGTGGGGTGCCTCCATCCTCCACTTTGATTTTCATCACATAGGTATCCTTCTGCTCTCTATCCAAGTTCTGCTGGACAATCAATTGGGGCCACTTTTCTCCCTCGGGCGTTTCCACGATATCCAACCCAAAGACACTTTGCCCATTTAACAATTCATAGTGCTGCACACCATTGACACCGGTGTCAGGGTCTGTGGCTGATGGGATTGGAAATCGGCTGTTGATCAAAGTGTTTTCTGGAATGGAGATATTGATGACAGGAGATGGGAACATCGGTGCATTGTCATTGGTATCCTTTACAATTATTTTTATTTTGATCAGTCTAAAGAAATCATTGGGAAGAATCACCACTTCAAGTTCAAAGAAACACTCGTTCTCTTCAGCATATGAGGCTCCAGCACAGAGTTTTTCTCTGTCTATTCTGTTAGAGGTGGTGAAGATTTCCCCAGTGCTGCTGGACACTTTGACCAAAGGGGCATCCCCAGCTTTAGAAACCAGTCTGTAAACGAGGCTGGCACTGGTCCCTGTGGCAGCATTAATGTGAGAAATGTTCAGGTCCTTTGGTATGTTTCCTATGGGTACATTTTCAGGCAGCTCCTCTCTTATAGTGTAAATAAGTTCTTGAGCTATAGCAGAATCCAGTCTTAAACAGGCAATCAGAGCGGCCAACAGGTAAAAATCCCTCAGGTCCATGATAATGTCTTTATTTTCTTTTCCTGGATTTTAGGATTTAGAGGTGTCCACTGAGGAATGGTGCACAATTTGCAAAAGAAGGCGTGCATCGACTGTAGGATGCATTACATCTTATTTCTTATTTGGAAACAGCAACTGTCAACATAATCATAGAGACAATATTATTTTTCAGTAAATAAAAACATATCACAAGATATCAGAGACAATATTATTTTTCCGTAAATAAAAACATATCCCAAGATATCTCAACACATTTTTCATTGCTCAGCTGAAAACAGACCATTTCTTTCTGGCCACTGTTTGCAAGTTAACTCTATGGAAGAAAGCACAGATATCTCTGCTTGTTGCGTTTGCAAAGAGAAAATGAAATTAGCTACTTCTGAATGGAGGTTAGCTACAGTTTCTACATGTCCTACCCTCATCCTTCCCTAGCACACTGTGCAATTCATAACTGAGCATCCCTTCTCCTTCCCCTCCCCCTTTCTTAACGCCTCCCCAGTTTTTTAGGTACAAGTGAAAACCTTAAGTACTTATCCCCGGTTCTGTCTAATTGCACTGTCAGATGTCACATGCAATAGATTCTCTTCTATGCACACTGAGTCATCTCTTCTAAAAGGAGTATTCCACCACCACCCCCCTTCCCCAGCCCCAGTCCTTCATATACCTTCTATTGCTATCTTACTGGGAAACAAGCATCCGGACATGCTGCAGCAGCGGCAGCCAGAGCAGTAGTCACTGGCTACTTCATAGTCCTGCCTAAAAGGATAACAGGACTTACAGTTTCTTCTAAGGAGCTATCTGTCTTGTTTTCAGATGTTCAATACTTCCCATCATTTTAAATAAACATAATAAAACTTTTACTGAAAAATGCAATAATCTAGAGAAATGCTTCCGGAGGGGGAGGGGATGAATACAAATTCAAGTTAATCGCTGATATTATAGCCAGGAAAAGACGCAAAATCCTTCTAAGAAACATTTAAAAAAAAAAAAGGAAAAGAAAAAGAAAAGCTGTAGTTTCTCACCACTCGTCTCTCCTCGGATGTTACTAACAGCTGTCACACATAAATACCGCAGACTAATAATGCAGGTAAAAAGCCTTTCGCTTAGATGCTCGCCTAACTGTAAATTAAATGGGTGCAAACCTCCCAGCAGCTACACACTTTAGTGGGAACTGGTCAGTTCCTAAGCACTAATCTTATCTGCATTAAGCTGCACGGTAGCCGATGCCCGTGATTAGTTCCAGCAGAGTGATGCAGGTACGGATGCAGATAAAACCGAGTAGGTGAGCTCTCCCCCAACCATCCCCAGAATCACAAACATTCCTGTTTTACACTAAGGACACAGATACACAGACATTTAAAAGCAAATTTTAAAATCGTGCATTTGAAACTTTATACTTACGTTAGTTCTCTCTCCACCTTCCCCGATATGCTGCAGTTTGCAATGATTTGTTCCAACACAATGCATCTGGTAGCACCAGTTTGGGGAGAATTCACAAGCAGCAAAACGCTTCCTTCTTGAGAAATGTGTTGCTTCGGGCTGGCAAATTAGCAACTCCGGAGAACAAATTCACAGATTTGTCGTCAGTCATTCTCTCCACATTTTGCCTCTGTTACCCACAGGATATAGGAGCTTCTTGTACTGAACACACACACAACATCCAGTTGCACTTCTTCAGCTCAGGGATATTTTCCACTGTGGACTGCATACCATTACCATCCGTGTATTAATACTGGCTTAAGTCTGTAACTTCTAGTTGCAAACGTCAGAGTTGGAACGATGCTGATTCTCTCTTTCCTCTCTAGGATGGCAGTTGCCCAAAAGGAAAATCCTATAGCATTAAAGGTTTTCGTACTAGAAGGATGCTAAAGCTTTACCTCTCTTCTTGTGTCTTTTCTCTCTCTTTCCTTCTCTTTGCCTCCTTCTCTCTGTCTCTCTCTGTCTCTCTGTCTCTCTGTCTCTCTCTCTCTCTCT
>NW_025374225.1:0-3850 GCF_016433145.1 Gracilinanus agilis
AAAAAAAAAAGTCAAACAAACACAGAAGTATAAAAAGGACAGCCTTGTTATGTTGGTAATGTATATAAAGGATAGTCTGGATTTTTAAAAATTTTAATTCCAAGTTTAATGTGAGTCAATTTTATGATAAGATTGCCCCAAAAGGGAGAAAATCAATTGAAGTTTAATA
Source organism: Gracilinanus agilis (assembly GCF_016433145.1). NCBI lineage: Eukaryota > Metazoa > Chordata > Mammalia > Didelphimorphia > Didelphidae > Gracilinanus > Gracilinanus agilis. The sequence continues at coordinate 170 of NW_025374225.1, forward strand.
TAAATATATTTAGGACAAAGGAAGTCAGAATCCTATTATGCTCTTTGGGTCAAAACAGTTTTAGATTTGGGGTAGTGTCCTGAGTATCATATCATAAGAAACCACTGATGAACTGAATTAGATCTAAAAAGTGGCAATAAAGAGTGTATTTGTGTATGTGTGTATTAGTGTGTGTTTTTCCATGTGAAGGGAACATTCTCACATTGTCAAAATCATGGACTATCAGGAATAATTGAAGAAACTGTGGAAACAGTAAAATCTAGATGGAATGCAATTCAGAAATTGACTTCAATATTTGAAGGTCTTTTCTACCAAAGAGGGATTAGTCAGTCTACATGGGCTCCCTTGGCATTGTGATGAAATTTATAGACCACTTTTTAAAATTCTGGTTTTAAATGCATAAATGCATAGGCTTAAAAAAGAAAACAATGATACTGAAATGCAGTTATCAAAATATTAAAAGTTATTGCTCACAGGCCTCAAAGAATTGCTGCTCAGGAAGGTAGAATTTAAACCCATGTTTAAAGTTTATATTGAGCTTTTAGTTCAATATTAAGAATTATTATTGTTATAGTAAGATTTTAAATTGAATATTATATGTTATATTGGTATTGAGTTTTTTCACTAGGAATTCTGTAAGTCTCTCATCCTTTTACATCATTACAAAGGATCTGAGGATGCTAAAAATGGGTACATTTACATTTTTTTCCTTCATTTGACTTTGTGCAGTTCTCTTAGAAAGAAGTAGACTTCAATCAGTCAGGTAAAGGAAGGAAAACCAGCAAAAAGAACGCAACTAAAAATGAATGTTTACCTAAAAGGCCAACTTCACTCATGTTACAATAGTTATATAGTTCTGGCCCTTAAAGCCTGAATCAGCATTCACCCCATTTTTAAACAATTCACACAAGCTAAACCTATACTTACAAACTTGTGCTAGAAATAGGGGGGAAAAGAGAAAGAACTAGGATTCAGTCAAATGTCGACTTTGAAAAAAAATCTATTGCTTGAACAAATATAAAAATCTATGTATGTGTATATAGAGATATACAAATATCTCTAAATAGATTTCTTCATTTCTTAATGCATAATAATTTTCTACTACATTGATATATCTTAACTTCTTGAACCATTTCCTAATTTATGGATGCCCCTTTAGCTTTCAATTATTTGCTATAACAAAAAGAGCTACTACTTTTACACAGAAGCATATTTCCCTATTTATTTGATGTATTTGGGTAAAAGTTCTAATAGTGACATCACTACATCAAAGAATATAGTCAATTTAATTATTTTGAGGCATCATTACATACGTATTTTAGAAATGGATGGAAAAATTTATAATTCCATCAAGAATGCAGTAGTATATGTATTTTCCTTCAACCCTTAATAATACTATTGTCATTTCCCTTTTATCCTTTTTTAAAGTTAGTCATTCTAATATGTATGAAATAGAATCTTAGGTTATTTTTTAATCTTCATATTTCTATTCATTCATTATTTGAAATGTTTTCAATGTTTGTTGATAACTGATATTTCTTCTTTGAAATTTGCCTGTTCATATTATTTAACAAAATATTTTATGAAATGACTATTCTTAGAAAATTGAATCTGTTCTTTATATAGTTTTGATGTGAATTTATTAGTGAAACTTGATTTATCATCTACCTCATCTATATAGATTGTAGTTGACTTTCACTTCTGATTTTAATATCATTGATTTTGTTCAACTCTTTTTTATTTTATGCCATCAAAAATCATTTTAGGAACTTGCAGAACACAGCCCACTGTGGGGAAGGGCCAGCAATCAGACTTTGCCCTAGTGAAGGTCCTACTGGAAGTACCAAAAACTTTCAGTCTAGCAACCTGTCCCTAAGATCTCATCCAATACCCCAAGAAAGTAGCAATGAGGCCGCTCTAGAATTGCCCTCCAGATATGTACAGAACTGAGCTCCAACATCATACCCAGTCAGAAACTAGGCTGGAAGAATGAGAAAGAAAATACAGAACCCTATAATAAATAGAACTACTCTGATGTCAAGGAAGCTCAAGACATGATCCAAGACAAAAAGAATGACTCCAAAATATCTACAAGTAAAAGCCTCAGAAAAATCACAAGTTGAATAAAAATTAAACTAGAATTCCTATAAGATATGAAATTAGAGTTTAAAAAATTAAAATATTTTGTTTTTTAAATAAATGAAATGAGAGTCCTCAAAGAAAAAAATGGAATACAAATGAATAATTTGTCATAATAGATTCAAAACCTCACTCAAGAAATAAACTCCTAGCAAAGTAGAATTGGCCAAATGACTTCAAGAGAAGAAAATCAAGATTCATTAAAAAGTCAAGGTCAAAGGACTGAAAAAAATCCAAAAAAAAATATAAGCTATCTTTTAACTTGAGCAAATGACCCGAAAAAAGAAAGAGGTTAAAAGATACACAATAATCATTGGACTATCTTGTATTTCAAGAAATCTTAAAAGAAAGTAGCCCAGACCTCTTAGGACTAGAGGTAAAGAAATAATCATAATAATATAAAAATAAATAATGAAAATAACCCATCATCCTTCTCCTGAATGAAGCCCCCAAAAGAATAATTCCTAGGAACATTATAGTCAAATTCCAGTTTCCAGGTTAAAGAAAATAAAGACTGAAAGCATCCAGTAAGAAAGCATTAAAGTACTAAGGATCACATACAATTTAGCAATCATCAGCATAAAGCAGGGGTCGGCAACGTATGGCTCTCGAGCCATATCTGGCTCTTTTGAGGGCCAGATATGACTCTTTCTGCAGGAGCCATAAAGTCCATTTTTTTTTCAGGCGCTGTTACAGAGTGCGCACTGTGAGCACTGTACGGCTCTCATGAAATTACATTTTAAAAAAGGTGGCATTTATGGCTCTCATGGCCAAAAAGGTTGCCGACCCCTGGGATATAGGAACAGAGAAGTGAGAACACAAAATTCTTTTACCAAGGAATACTGAGTATAATATTAAAAGGGAAAAATGAATTTTTGATGAAATAGAAAAATTCTGAATGCTGAAGAAAATACCTGAGCTAAGGAGAAAATTTAAAGTTCTAATACAGAATGATGAGAAACATAAAAAAGGTAAATAAGAATGAACAATGATAAAGGTCTAAAAAGAGATAAACTGTTTATATTCAAATATGGGAGATAATACATGTATCCTCTCTGAATTCTATCATAATTAAGGGTCATAGAGAAATCCAACTAGACAAGGCTTAGGAGTGGTTCTGTTATATCTTGGTGATCTTAAGAAAAGAATGGGAAGAGAGGGGGAGGGAAATTCCTTAAGTGGGATGGAGAAGGGAAAGAAGGTTAGAGAAAATTATCTCACAATATCAGGATGTAAAAGTTAACATCTATTTAAAAAATGAAGAGGGGTTGGAGGACAGATTACAGCAGACATTTGAACCATGCTTTCATGTAAACTGGTCTGAAGAAGGAAGAATTCACACACACACACACACACACACACACACACACACACACACACACACACACACAGAGGTGGGAACAGAAATACATTTCATTCAAAAGGGAAAGAGGAGGAAAAGAGGAAAAGGGGTAAGGGAAAATAGGAGGAAAAAAGAGGGACAGAATAGGGAATATGCATCCTGAGGCTGTTTGCTGGTCTGCATTCTGTACTATATATATA
>NW_025374226.1:0-3899 GCF_016433145.1 Gracilinanus agilis
TATATAATATAATATAATAATATATAATATATATATAATAATAATCCTGCATGAAATAATGTTGTAGTCATTGTAAGTACCACCAGAAGAAAAGTTTAGCTCTCAAGGAATTTCCAAGAAAATACATTAAAAAAAAACAAAAACTTCTATAGCAGAAGTAAATCAAAAGAACTATTGAAGATCAGTAGAATGTCATTGAAAGATTATATGCCTCTCTACCTGAGGCCCACAAATTTGACCACCTCACTGACAAATTAAATGATACAATACAGATACAATAGAGAAAAATATTTAAAAACAAGAACTTATCAGAAATTTAAGATTTATTTGATCAAAAATAAAAAATAAGTTTAAGATAATGAAAGAAGTCAAAGTGTAATAAATAATAATAACAAAAATTGGCATTTTTTCAAAATCTTAACACAGAGACTGGAGAAGTAAAGGAATCTGATGGAACCCCTGGGTGGGGGGGAAGGTAAAGAAGTTGTGGTTGGCTATCTGATTCAAAGAAGTTTAATGCAAAAAAAAAATAAAATTGTTATAATATTTATTGGATAAACTCATGTAAATGTCACATATAAAGGCTTCCTGATTCCATTTCTTGCACTTTTGATAGTATAAAGGCTTCAGCCTGTGATGATGTTACTCTCTATTAATGTATCAAAATCAAGTGCATACTGCCAGTTATCATATTTTACTTTTGCTTAGTTAAGTGATCTTATTAAACAAAATCTGTAGATTTTTGAAATGTTTTTTTTATGTTCTTTATGGATTGCTAACAAGCACTTTCTTCTCTTTTAATATGAAGACATTTTGGTTTTTTATACTTGCCTTTGGTTAAAAAGCAGGATATTTTCCAAATCTATCGGATAGTACATGAATGAATAAGCCATGAGTTTGAGTCTAAATCAAAAACCTCATGATCATTAACCAATTTAGAGAAAATGTCCTTTCTATCTGATTGCTCTGTAAATACCAAATCAATAATAAGTTGATTTTAATTTATTTAAAGCTTTATAATAAATCCTTTTTGCTTTTTATATATCAATATATGATCATATGTAGATATATATTGATATACATTTACAAAATATCTATATATGTGTTTTTCAGTAAAATATTTATAATACCTATGATACTAAATGTGAATGCTTAATGGTATATAAATATAAAACTTAATATTTAGCATTTTAGTTTTTAGTAATTGTAAATAATGCCTTCTCTTAAAAAAAAGAGGAATAGGACTTTCATGTGGTTTATTCCTTTAATAGTCATTCATACATTAATGTGAAATATTTGAGCCAACAATTATGGATCATATATATGTACATATATGCATATATATTTTCTTCTCTGCTAAATTGGAAAGCATTATATATATATATGTATATATGATTGGAAAGCTTTCCAATCATAATATAATTTTGTTAAGAATATCCTTCATGATAAAATGAATGGATAGATAATTCCAATATTAGGTCAATTCAGAATTGGCTGAATAGCTAGACCTAAAAGGAAATAATCAGTTGCTGAATGTCACCTTATTAGCAAGTGCATTTTCTGTTATTTATTACTAAATAGAATAGAATAGAATAGAAAAGAACAGACTGAATATCAGAACTGTGATAAAATGTGCAGACCATCATTCACAAAAACGCTTCCATACAGCAAAGGAAAGTGATAAATAATGGATGGATTGTGGCAAAATTGGAACACTAATACTCTGCTGGTGGAGCTGTGAATTGGTCCAACCATTCTCAAGGGCATTTTGGAACTATGCCTAACGGGCTTTAAAAGACTGACTCCCCTTTGATACAGCCATACCATTGTTGGGTCAGTACCCCAAAGAGATAATAAGAAAAAAGACATGTTCAAAAATATTTATAGCCTCGCTCTTTGTGTTAGCAAAAAATTAGAAAATGAGAGAATGTCCTTCAATTGGGGAATGGCTGAACAAATTGTGGTATCTGAGGGTGATGGAATACTACTGTGCTGAAAGGAATAATGATTTGGAAGAATTCCATGTGAACTGGAAAGACCTCCAGGAATTGATGCAGAGTGAAAGGAGCAGAGCCAGAAGAACATTGTACACAGAGACGGATACACTGTGGTGCAATAAATTGTAACAGACTTTTCTACTAGCAGCCAAGCAATGACCCAGGAGAATACAGACGAACTTATCAGAAAGAATTCTATCCACATCCAGAGAAAAAACTGTGGGAGTAGAAACACAGAAGAAAAACATATGATCAATTGATCACATGGTTTGATGGGGATATGATTAGGGTTTTGATGTTGAAAGATCACTTTACTGCAAATATGAATAACAGGGAAATAGGTTTTGAACAATGATACATATATAACACAGTGGAATTGTTTGTTAGCTCCAAGAGGGAGGAAAAAAGAGGAGTGGTAAAAATCATAATTCATGAAACCATGGAAAAATATTCTAAATAAATTATTTTTATTTTTTAAAAGACTGCCATAGTAATTTGTATTGGGGTTTCTCATATCATTTTTTATGGTTTTATCTTCTAATGGGAATTCTTAAGACATTAACTCTTTCTGCCATATCAGCATATCGTGAAAGTTCTAGGAGAAGATTCTGAGAACTCATCTGAATACATGACACCTAAGCTCCTTCAAAATCATCTGCAAAGGCAGTGACTGGTGTTATATTGAACCTCTGGTAGCTTGAAGATCACTTTTAATTGACAAGTAAGTCAGTTGGATGGAATGTTCCCAGGAAGTCATGGGAGAGGCAGGAGGAGGGGCAGTTAATTAAGAATCCTGAAAGGGTTCTGGGTCTTGGACCTGTGCTAAGGCTGGAGATCCGTGGATCCTGGTCTTGGAGTGAGAGGTGCAAACATCTCTCTCTGAAAACTTTTCCTGTACTTGAGATACTGTGCCAACCTGTACCTGACCACCACCTTGGTGTCTACTGCCCCTAGATATTAGGAATTACATCATCTAGATATCTAGGTTTCCCAGGGCCCGGGAGGGATCTGGGAAGTGGGCAGGAGACGAAGAAGAGGGTGGGAAAGGGTGGAAATAACTCAACTGTAAGGCTGAAGATCTAGTGAAGAAGAAGTCAAAATATCCCAGCAGTTTACCTACTCTGGTTTAGTCCTGGCCAGGCTGAACCAGAGGGAAGCTGCATTGATTCTTCATCTGTCAGCAGTTGAAATTTCATTAGCAACCAGTAGAGTAGGGTCTCCTATACCACAGTCCTTTACCCCTATCCTTGTTAATATAAAGTTTAAAGTACTTTCCTAAAGCAGTGTCAAACTTGTTTTGGGAAAGGAGAAATCGCAGTCAGAATACAAGGCGTTATCTTAGCTAAAGAGCTCAGATCATTATATCAATTAACCCCAGGTGGGTCCTGAAGGGATATACATCTTAGACCTGAAAGGATCCTGCCTAGGCAACTGTTATAAGGGAGAAGGGTCATCTTATTCTCTCTGTACATCAAATTACAATCTCAAACATATCAAGAGACTCCCAATAATTATAACAGTTTTTGGCGTAGCCAGGCTTTGGATCTGTTAATTTCAAAGAAGGATAATGGGAATTGTAAGAATGACATTTATCTTGAGCACTCTGGCAATGTTTGTATACTCATTCACCCAGGGAGTGATGAGGCTCTGGTGCTACACAATACCAGAGCATGTAGTGAAATTGGTGAAGATATATGACACCTATAGATATCTTACTATATCACTGGCAGAGTTTCTATCCTACCTGCCAACAGTGGTCATAGCTTTGGTGGCTTTCCTGAAAATGATTTTGGCTTTGAAGAAAATTTATGCATGTGTTAATGGCAGAGCAAGAACAGATACTGAGAATGTCATGTCTTTAATGAGGGATCAGTTGAAGATGATGATTGAGATTAACAATAA
>NW_025374227.1:0-7008 GCF_016433145.1 Gracilinanus agilis
TCGGCGCGGCCAGCCTGGGTACGGCGAGCCACAGGAGTTGCTTAGCACCTAACGGGAGGCAGGAGAGGCGGTCCCAGCTGGCCACCCCCCGTTTGCGGGGAGCCCTTAGCGCCCCCGGCCGCGCAGGGGCCTGGAGAGACGCGCAAAGTTGTGGGCGAGACCCACCTGAAGGCCGTGCCAGGCGCGGGGCTGCCACCACTCCCCTCCCAAAAGAATCCAAACATGAATCCTCGCCCAGCACCTCCCCCTCCGAAGCCGAGAGCGCCTCTGACAGAGCTCGCTTCGGCGGTCCTTCCTCCACTTCTCCTCCAGGGGCCTCCGAGCCAAACTGATGGATCCCTGCCTCCCATTGGCTCTCAGGCTCTTTCAGCAGATCAGATTTCGGGCTGTCAATCAGGCAGCGCTCCCCGGCCGGCTCCCTGATCTCTGCTTCCCTCCATGGCTCCCTCGCCCTCTCTCCCAGGCTGGCCCTGGTCGTTACAGACGCTGGCCTCGCTAGAGGCCGCCCCTGAGGGCCGTCCGGCCTCGGACACCTTCCTCTAGGACCTCCCGGCTCGGGGCCCCTTCTATCTCCCTCTGTCCATCCCATCTTGCGTGGCCAGGCTCTAGACTCAGTTTCCCTCTTTTTTGGGGGGCTTTACTGTCTTGCTCGAAGGATATTTCCATTTCGTTTATTGACTGAATGATTTATTTACCCATCTATCTATCCCCCTTAGATTGCCAGCTTTTTGAAGGCAGGGACTGTTTTTGTCTTTCTTTGCATCCTCGAGGCTTGGCACAGTATACCTGGATCATGAAGGAGCTTAATAAAAGCTTCTGGACGTGTCTTGTATGAGCGTGCCCCTATAAGGGATATGGCGGGTTGTTCGTTAGCATCAGACATCATCCCCTGCATCCCTCTGACTCGGTGGCTGGTTCCTAGCAGGAGGGCCCACGGCCAGTATCCTCAAAGTGAGCGAGGCAGGAGGACCTTCCGAGGGATACCTGAAGGGGCTGGACAACTTGGGGTGTTAGGGGGGGGCTGAATTTCGGTATTTATTTTCTATTCCCCTGTGAAGATGGGGAAGGGAAAGTGTGAAGTCCCAAGTTGCCCCTATTCTACTGGAGTAAAATAAAATGCATCTGAAGGAAGGAGAGATGGGGAAGGAAATGAGGAGGAGGAGGAAAAGGTGAGGAGGCTGTCTGCTACCCTCGGAACCTGCCCATTTCCTGTGCTTTGTTATGCATACTCCAAAGGGGAGGGGGCACTCCCGAGAACTTAGCCCTTTTGGGTCTTCCTGGGAGCGGAAAAGGGGATTTTGGTTGCTGGGGAGGAGGGCCTACCAGCCTGCCTTAAGCTAGACTCGCTCGGTCACCCCACCCCTCGGGCCCCCGGGGTGGCACCCAGTTTGGCCTTGGAGGCTGCTTTAGAAATCAGACTGCCAGCTCCCCTCTACGTTCTCCAACTGGATAGTTACTTTCCCGGGGGAGGAGGGGCTGGGTAGAGAAAGACCCGGGCACACTGCTCACTCCCGCCAAAGGGTGCGCGGGACCTCTAAGCGTTCGACCATCAGGTCCTTGAGGCCGATCGGAGGCGCTCGCAGGCTGCCTGTCAAAGCCTGGGATCCATGAGGCCGAGGGGCAGGAAGGAGGGACACTTGGAAGGGGGGAGCCGGACAGGTTTCCGAGGAAACCCGGGGTAGAGGGCAGCCCCGCCTAGGGGGGGGGGGGCGGGAGTAACTCCCGGCCTCCCCGCCGCGCGCCGCGCCCCCATTGGCCGCCTCCGGCCGGGGGCGGGGCCTGCCCCATTCACAAAATCCTGGTCGGCAGGGTCACGTGCCGGGGGGGGGCGGTTAAGACAGAACCAAAATATATCCCGGCTCTGGTGAGCTTCCCCTCTCCGCTCCCTAGCTCTTCTCAAAGGGCCCCGCGACCTCCTCGAGAGGAGAGGGCGCGGATCTTGCCACGGGAAAGGACTTGGGGATACAGGGGTGGGGGGTTAGGAAGTTGTCCATACAATCCACCTCTGCTCCCCGCCGAAGCTTGCATGACCTTGGCCCTTTGTCACCCTCCTCTGCCCTATCCATCCTGGAGCGCGGGTCCCCCGGGTGAAGGGAAGAGTTACCCTGGCTTGGAAAGAAAGGAGAGCGGGAGAAAGCGCTGCGAGCCCCGCGGGCCCCGTGTTCCCAGCGCGTGTGGAAAGAACAGGGGCGTGGGTCAAGGGACTGGGCCGACCCGGGTCGGTCTCTGCCTCTGGCTCTTCCCCTCCTGTTGGTAGCCCGGGAGGCGGCCCTCCATTTGCCTGGCCTTTGTGTCGTCCATTCTCTGGCACTGAAGGGGGCTGAGATGCCCAGGGCCTGAAGACTTTGGAGAGCTCCAAGTTCAGGGCTTTGTTTTTCAGAAAATGTTGCCATTGTAGGAAACGCTCCCAGAGGCAGCTGTTCTGGCCACGCAGGAGGACAGCGAGACTTGCCCTAAGTTTCCACTTTTGAAAATGAGCCTTTAAAAAAGCATCTCAGCAAATGCCCGTCCTTGTGAATGGGAATTTTCCGTTTGGCAGCATTTCAGTCGCAGTGGCAGTACAAAGGCTGATTTGCTTGGGTTTTAAAATCACATTTGAGTTGAGAAATACTGGAAAGAAGACTTTCAGGAGAAAAAAAAAGGAGCAGGAAAGGGTCATTTCTAAGCTTCTAGTCATGGGCCTCACTCTAAGCAGCTAGGAATCCAGGCAGGACTGGTGCAGGAGCCCTGGCTCTTCTCACCAGAAGATGAATGGCCTTGAGCAGTTGCTTTCTTTTTTCTTCTTTTGGTTTTTCCCTCTTGAATCTCTGTGTACAGTTTCATTGCAGGGAAATTGACTACAAAAACCACAAAGCATTAACAACAACAACAAAAAAAAGTCAAATTCTAAGAAATCCTTCCCCCCCCCCAATTTTAAGCCCAGTTATAGGAATTATTTTATATATATATATACCCTTAACTTCTGTGTATTGGCTCCTAGGTGGAAGAGTGGTAAGGCTGGGCAATGGGGGTCAAGTGACTTGCCCAGGGACACACAGGTAGGAATTATTTTTAATGATTAATGAAAATCAAAAGTCCATTATTTTGTTCAAAATGACACAGATCCATAAATGGAGTAATAGGTTTGCATTTTTTTTAAATCATTGACTCATAAACTTAGCTTATTTTGCTTTAGCTCTTAAAGAAATCTAGAGAAGACTGATTTAGGGAGAAGTAGTGTGTCCCTGGGCTGAAGCCCCTCTCAAAGATACTGTCCCCCGTGTGAATCTGTGCATATGTAATCTGTGCATATTTTCTCCCTCCAATTTAGCAAGAATTTCTGTTCAACTCCCTTTTCCAAGTACTTTGTTCTCCCTTGTTAATAAGGAAAAGATCACAGACCTATGACTGAAGGAGTCTGTGAAGTCCTTTATAAACAATGAGCATTTAAAAAAATACCAATGATCATTATTCAGAATATTAATATATATGTATACATATTCTAAATGTGGAAAATTCAATTCCCCAAGTATTAATGAATTGTCTATTATTTTCTAGGCACTCCAGATACAAAGACAAAACCATGGAATGAAGGAGGAGTATTACTTAGTGTCTGAGGACCTGTGTTCAAATCTCACCTCTGACATTTTTGAAACAATTTAACCTCACTTTCTTGAAAATAAATCTAATTTTCCTGAATGTAATAATAGTAAGAAGTTAGGACAGGGGCAGCTGGGTAGCTCAGTGGAGTGAGAGTCAGGCCTAGAGACAGGAGGTCCTAGGTTCAAACCCGGCCTCAGCCACTTCCCAGCTGTGTGACCCTGGGCAAGTCACTTGACCCCCATTGCCCACCCTTACCAATCTTCCACCTATGAGACAATACACCGAAGTACAAGGGTTTAAAAAAAAATTAAAAAAAAAAAAAAAAGAAGTTAGGACAGATGTCCTCTGAGACTTCCTTCAACTCTACATAATCTGATCCAAGGAGAAGATGCTTCTGTCATGTGATAGGCGGAAGGAACACAATGCTTTAAGAAGTACATTTTAAGAAACTATATACCATTTTGTACAAATAACATGAAAAAATATGCTTGTAGGTTTCCTCTTTGAAAGAGCAGGCTGTGTTCTGGCATAAAAAGCCCAGGAGTCAGAGAAACCTCTCAGAAAAACTGCCCCCCATCACAAGCAGAGTCAAGATTTAAAAACAGTTCAGAGCTTATTTAAACTTCTCTCAGCTACATTTCAATTTCATGAAAGTTTTGTTTTGTTCTTTCACCTGATCCTTTGACAACAGTTTTACCCAAACACTCATGTCAAAAGTGTGTGTCCCTGAATGAAATACCATTGTTAACCCCAATATCACTCACTAATTGCTTATAAAATTAGGTGGTCTTGGATGAACGAGTCAGGAAGCATTTGCTGAGTGTCTCCTAGGGGCCTAATATTATGACAAATGCTAAATAATGATCTCTTATTCGTGTAGCTTCCCAATGGTCCAACCTCCCATTCAAAATAGTAGCCAGCTCCTAAGAAGGTAACTAAGCACTTCTCCTCTTAGAATGGCAGGAATAGCCTTGAGTGGATGGAGGATTTCTACTACTGTTGCTTGCGAGCCCCCATCTGGTGTTATCTTCCAATGTTGATAAACCAACTGATATCAAGGCTTGACATCAAGGGCAGGGAGTAGAGTGCGTGGAAGGAAGAAGATGTATCTTCTTGAGTTTAAATCAGGCCTCAGACACTTACTAGCATGTGACCTTGGACAAGTCACTTAACCCTTTTTGCCTCTGTTTCCTCATCTATAAAATGGGCTAGAGAAGGAAATGGCAAACCACTTCAGGGTCTTTGCTAAGAAAACCCCAAACTGAGTCACAAAGATTCAGACACAAGTGAAAAACAGACAAATTTTTTAAAAAATCTGCTCAATTGTGTAAAACACACTCCTATAACCTAAACCATCAAGATTCCAGGAGAAAGTAAGCTCACGCTCAGGCAATACATGTGGCATGTGTGAAGGGTGATTATCCGAACCTAGAAAATAAAGTAAGCCTAGAAAGTAAACCTTTAAATGCCAAAATGAAAAGTTTATGTTTTATTACAGAGGAAATAGGGAGCAACTCCAGGTTGTGGAGGGAGAAGAATGCCTTGCCATGGTCAGACATGCTTTTAGAAGATACTTTGGCAACTGTCAGGTGGGAGTCGAGCTGAACTGGAGAAGGGAAAGACTGATAATGAAGTAATGGGTTTTGAATGATTAAATTAGAAGTCAAGGGTTCAGGTAGAAGGCTATCTGAAGGAGGGTCATGATCAAAGAGGAAGGAGTTCTTACCAAGTGGCCTCAAAGATTGTGAGGGAAGATCTTCAGAGTCCCCTGCCTTGAGGATAAGATCAGCACCTAAGCTGCAGGCAACTCCTAGAGCTGTCCATAAATATACAAGAGGCTCCTAAGGCTGGCCTTTCAGAAGGCAGTCCCTTAATGCACCCCAGGAGAATAGTCTAGTCAGTGTGCCCAGCCTTCCCAGCCATACTACATTACTAAAGTAGGAGTCTGACCAACTCTAGACTTTCTCTCTGGTTGCTCCACCAACACATAATTTCAGAGGGCCAGCCTGAACAAACCACCCTTCCTGTGGTCCTGCATTCAGGCCTGACAGTGGTAGAAGCACTATTATCCTCCTTGCTGGGGCCATGACCTTGAAGTTCATTGGCTGTGTGGCTTCCTTCCCATACCAAGAGGCACAGGCATTCCCTTTAAGTGGCATCAGATCCAGGATTCCTGCCTTGCTCTACCTCTTATGGTCCTGAAGATCACTGATGATCACAGTCCATGCTTCTTGTGCAGTCATGTCCTATTGGCATCTAGCTTTCCTCCAGGCCGGCTGCTCCCCAGCTTCTGCTAGCTGATCTCTGCCAGTCCTGATGCCAAGGGAATGATGGGCAGCTCAGAACAAGCCTCTTTTTTATCAGCTACTCTCCTCCTCCTCTCAGCCAGGTATAATCCAGACTCAGAAGTCATCTCCCCATGAATCCAGCCTAACTGTCTGTATTCCCTCTGCTCTCTAGCTTGTTCTTCAAGGCTTACAAAGCATTTTAAGCAAACGATCTTATTCAAGCCTGGCATTAGCCTTTGGAGAACTTAGTGAACTTGTTCCACGTCACATAGTAGCCACCAAATGTCATATCCAGGACTTTAACTCAGATCTCCCTAACTCCAGAGTTCTTTGCTCTCAGCTATCAGGCTGCTTCCTTAAATCTATGTATCGAATACATTTTGCAATATCTATCATATATGCTACATATATGATATATGTATTTATATATCTATATGGCCATGCATTTACATATTGAAATACTAACAACATCTAGCATTCCTATAGGGTTTTAGGCTGGAAAAACACTTGACCTATATTAACTCATTTGATCCTCCCAACAATCCTGTGAGGTAGCTGGTTCTATTATCCCCATTTTCTAGATGAGGGAACTGAGGCCTGGGAAGGTTAAGGGATTTGCCTATTTGCCTAGCTATTTAATAAATGCCTCCTACCTAACAACTAAATAATAATCTTCCTCACAACAATATGCACTAATTTGATTTGATTTCCAAGCCTAGAGCTCTGCTATACAATACTATGATATAAAAGTCACATAAATTTTCCTTAAAGCTATTGTTGACATGAAAGTCAGCCCTTATTTACCTGCCTGTGTTCACTGAGACCATCAACTTGTCAAATCCAAGAGTAGAATATATAATAAAGAACAACTAATAGCGATGAAAAGAAATGGTGGACAATTAAGAAGTCTTCTCCCTGAATTATTTCAATAAGCCCTTGAAAATCAGATGGGAAATGAAAATGGGACAACAGAAACCCCATCAGTTTTGACTGTACTGGTTCCACCCACAGGCAATGGAAGTTAATTTCTACAAGGAGACCAAAAGAGCCCAGAAATTACCTTAGTCACAAAACATCTGGCTTACTCATCAAACAGAGAGAGAGAGAGAGAGAGAGAGAGAGAGAGAGAGAGAGAGAG
>NW_025374228.1:0-4927 GCF_016433145.1 Gracilinanus agilis
CAACAGAGGAGAACAAACAAGAAATCATATCCAAACCTTCCCAAAATAATGAAAACTGGTCACAAGCTATTGAAGATTTCAAATCTGAGATGATGAAAAAGATGGAAGAGATCTGGCAAGAAAATAAAAGTTTAAAAGGCAGAATTTCACAATTGTAAAGTGCAGAACGTCAACTAAAGACCAGAAATGACCAGATTGAAAAGGAAAAACCAAAAGATTATAACCGAAAACCAGTCCCTAAAGGCTAGAATTGAGCAATTAGAAGCTAATGATCTCTCAAGACAGCAAGAACAAATAAAACAAAGTCAAAAGACTGATAAAAGAAAAGGAAACATGAAATATCTCAATTAGAAAGTGACAGATCAAGAAAACAGGGCTAGAACAGACAATTTGAGAATCATTGGTCTTCAAAAAAAAGCAGAAATTAATAGAAACTTGGAACTCAATACTAAAAGAAATTATCCTGCAAAATTGCCCTGAAGTTCTACAAGAGGGCAATATAGACATTGAAAGGATCCACAGATCACCCTCTACACTAGACCCAGAAAGGACAATACCCAGGAATATAATAGCCAAATTCAAGAGCTTTTAAGTAAAAGAAAAAATCTTACAAGATGCCAGAAAGAGACAATTCAAATATCAAGGAGCACCAATCAGGATCACACAGGATCTGGCAGCCTCCTCGCTAAAAGACTGCAAGGCTTGGAATATGATATTCAGAAAGGCAAGAGAGCTGGGCCTTCAACCACGGATCAACTACTCATCAAAATTGACTATATACTTCCAGGGGAAAGTATGGGCATTCAACAAAATTGAAGATTTCCAAGTATTTGCACAGAAAAGACCAGGGCTAAATGGAAAGTTTGATATCCAAAGACTAAAATCAAGGGAAACATGAAAAGGTAAATAAGAAACAGAGAGGAAAGAAAGAAAACCCATAATTTTTTAAATTTGACTCTTTAAGGGCTTCAATAAGATCTAATTATCTGTATTCCTATGTGGAAAAATGCTATGTATAATTCTCTGTAGTGAACTCTTTTCACTATTATAGTATTCACTATCATAGCAATCAGAAGAATAATTCATAGGGAGAGGTTGGAATACTAAATGGTCTAAGATGACATTGGGGGTGGGAAAGAGTGGGGTGAAATAGTAGGGGACACCAAGAGAAACTTGAGTGAATAAGAAAAATAAGATACTCTATTACATACAAAGAGGGCATGGGAAGAGGAGGGGACAAATAGTATTATAAGAAGGAGAGGAAGAGAGCATTAAGAGGTAATATTTAAATCTCACTCTCAGTGTAATCAACCCAGAGAGGGAAGAGTAGCTATACTATCCATTGGGATAAAAAACTCTATCTAACTCTACTGAGAAAGTCAGAAGGGATAAACCAAGGGTAGCAGGAGAGTGGGGAGGTCAAAAAAGGGAGGGGAGAAGAAGGGGGATGGAATTCATTAGGCCTTTAAAAATAAAAAGAGGGGAATAACAAGGAAGGGGGTAGAAAGGGAAGCTAATCAAGGGAGGGGATAAGGGATACCAGCTCAAAGCAAACCACTGGTTTAAAAGAAAATAGTGTAAGAAGAAGGGGTGGGATTAGGGGAGGATACAAAAATGTCAGTGAATACACAACTGATAATATAACTCTGAATGTGAATGGGATGAACTCGCTCATAAAATGGAAGAAAATAGCAGTGTGGATTAGAAACCAAAACCCTACCATATGTTGTCTACAAGAAACACATATGAGGCGGGTGGACATACAGAAGTTTAAGCAAATGCACAACTGATGATTATAACTCTGAATGTGAATGGGATGAACTCGCTCATAAAATGGAAGCAAATAGCAGAGTGGATTAGAAACCAAAATCCCACCATATGTTGTCTACAAGAAACACATATGAGGCGGGTGGACATACACAAGTTTAAGGTTCAGGGTTTGAGCAAAATCTTTTGGGCATCAACTGAGAAAAAGAAGGCAGGAGTGGCTATTATGATTTCTGACAAAGCCAAAATAAAAATAGATATGATTAAAAAAGACAGGGAAGGTCATTACATCCTGATTAAAGGCAGTATAAACAATGGGGAAATAACACTGCTCAATATGTATGCACCAAGTGGTATAGAATCCAAATTCATAAAGGAGAATCTGGTAGAGCTCAAGAAGGAAATAGATAGTAAAACCATAATAGTGAGAGATCTAAATATTCCTCTTTCAAATCTAGATAAATCAAACCAAAAAATAAATAAGAAAGAGGTAAGAGAGGTGAATGAAGTCCTAGAGAAATTAGATTTAATTGATATGTGGAGAAAAATAAATAGGGATAGAAAGGAATACACCTTCTTTTCAGCTGCACATGGTACATTCACAAAGATTGACCATGTTATAGGGCATAGAAACATTGAAAACAAA
Organism: Gracilinanus agilis; assembly: GCF_016433145.1. Classification (NCBI taxonomy): domain Eukaryota; kingdom Metazoa; phylum Chordata; class Mammalia; order Didelphimorphia; family Didelphidae; genus Gracilinanus; species Gracilinanus agilis. The sequence continues at coordinate 2,414 of NW_025374228.1, forward strand.
TGCAAAAGAACATATATAATTAATGTAATCTTCTTAGATCATAATGAAATAAAAATAATTAGTAAGGGCACCTGGACAGGCAAATCAAAAACCAATTGTAAATTAAACAATATGATTCTCCAAAACCAGTTATACAAAGAAGAAATCATAGAAACAATCAACAATTTCATTGAAGGGAATGACAATGATGAGACATCCTACCAAACTCTGTGGGAGGCAGCCAAGGCAGTACTCAGAGGAAATTTATATCCTTGAGTGCATATATTAAGAAATTAAGGAGGGCAGATATTAATGAATTGATTATGCAACTCAAAAAACTAGAAAGTAAGCAAATTAAAAATCCCCAGATGTAAACTAAATTAGAAATACTAAAAATCAAAGGAGAAATTAATAAAATCAAAAATAAAAGAACTATTGAATTAATAAATAAGAATAAAAGCTGGTATTTTGAAAAAAACTAATAAAATAGACAAAGTACTGGTCAATCTAATAAAAAAAGGAAAGAAGAAAACCAAATTGACAGGATCAAAGATGAAAAGGGAGACCTCACCTCTAATGAAGGGGAAATTAAGGCAATCATTAAAAACTATTTTGCCCAATTATATGGCAACAAATATAACAATTTAGGAGATATGGATGAATATTTACAAAAATATAAGTAGCCTAGATTAACAGCAGAAGAAATAGAATACCTAAATAATCCCATATCAGAAAAAGAAATTGAACAAGCCATCAAAGAACTCCCTAAGAAAAAAATCACCAGGACCTAATGGATTCACAAGTGAATTCTATCAGACATTCAAAAAGCAACTAATCCCAATACTATACAAATTATTTGATATGATAGCTAAGAAGGAGTCCAACCAAATTCCTTTTATGACACAAATATGGTACTGATTCCAAAGCCAGGTAGATCAAAAACAGAGAAAGAAAACTACAGATCAATCTCCCTAATGAACATAGATACAAAAATCCTAAATAGAATACTAGCAAAGAGACTCCAGCAAGTAATTAAGAAGATCATCCACCATGATCCGGTGGGATTTATACCAGGAATGCAAGGATGGTTCAACATTAGGAAAACCATCCACATAATTGATCATATCAACAGTCTAACAAACAAAAATCACATGATTATCTCAATAGATGCTGAAAAAGCCTTTGACAAAATACAGCATCCATTCCTATTGAAAACACTGGAAAGTATAGGAATAGAAGCATCTTTCCAAAAAATAATAAACAGTATATACCTAAAACCATCAACAAGCATTATATGCAATGGGGATATATTAGGAGCCTTCCCAATAAGATCAGGAGTGAAACAAGGATGCCCATTATCACCTCTACAATCCAACATAGTACTAGAAACACTATCAGTAGCAATTAGAGAAGAAAAAGAAATTGAAGGTATCAAAATAGGCAATGAGGAGACTAAGCTATCACTCTTTGCAGATGATATGATGGTCTACTTAAAAAATCCTAGAGAATCAACTAAGAAGCTTGTAGAAATAATCAACAATTTTAGCAAAGTTTCAGGATACAAAAAATGCACATAAATCATCAGCTTTTCGATATATTTCCAATACATCACAGCAGCAAGAGTTAGAAAGTGAAACAGCATTTAAAATCACCCTAGACAGTATAAAATACTTGGGAATCTATCTACCAAAACAAACACAGCAATTATACAAAAACAACTACAAAACACTTTCCAAACAAATTAAACTGGATTTCAATAATTGGAAAGCCATTAATTGCTCATGGGTAGGATGAGGTAACATAATAAAAATGACCATTCTACCCAAATTAATTTACCTATTTAGCACCATACCTATCAAATTACCAAAAAACTTCTTTACTGAATTAGGAAAACCTATAACAAATTTCATTTGGAATAACAAAGATCAAGAATATCAAGGGAAATAATGAAAAAAAATGTGAAGGAAGGGGGCGTAGCAGTACCAGATATTAAACTATGCTATAAAGCAGCAGTCATCAAAACAATATGGTACTGGTTAAGAGATAGAAGAGAGGATCAGTGGGATAGACTTGGGGTTAATGACATCAGCAAGATAGTGTATGATAAACCCAAAGAGCCCAACTTTTGGGACATGAATCCACTATTTGACAAAAACTGCTGGGAAATTAGGAAAACAATATGGGAGAGATTAGGTTTAGATTAACATCTCACACCCTACACCAAGGTAAATTCAGAATGTGTGAATGACTTGAATATAAAGAGGGAAACTATAAATAAGTCAAGTGAACACAAAATAGTATACCTGTCAGATCTCTGGGAAAGGAAAGATTTTAAAACCAAGTAAGAGTTAGAGAAAATGACAAAATGTAAATTAAATGGTTTTGATTATATTAAGCTAAAAGTTTTTGTAGATACAAAAACAATATAATCAAAATCAGAAGGGAAACAACAAATTGGGAAAAAATCTTTATAATAAAACACTCTGACAAGGGTCTAATTACTCAAATATACAAGGAGTTAAATCAATTGTATAA
>NW_025374229.1:0-9010 GCF_016433145.1 Gracilinanus agilis
GGGGTGGGGGGAAGGGCTCGTCCCCGGGGAAGGAGTGAGCTTTAGGGAGGGTCTTTAGTTTCCTCCGGTCAGGCCCAAGGCCGACTCCTCAGGCCCGCAGGGGCCCTTTAGGGCGGCGGCCGTTTGGCGAGAGCCCGGAAGGGGAGGAGGCGCTGACGGCCGCCTCTTCTTTCTTCCAGCCACAACATCCTCCTCTACGAAGACGGCCACGCTGTCGTCTCGGACTTCGGAGGTGAGACCTGCTGGCCGGTCAGCGGCTCCCGTCGGGCTCCTCGGAGGCCTCTTGGCCCGCAGGCCAGTCTCTGGGCCCGCCTGCTTCCGCTCCCAGAAGCGCATTCGGGGCGGGGCTCCGAGGGGCCGCGGGGCTCCCGGTGGTTGGAGGCGGCGGGGTGGGGGCTGGGGGTGGCCGGGAGGGGGCGCTCTGACAGGAACGCGCTTCCCTTCCCCCCTCAGAGTCCAGATTCCTGCAGTCTCTGGATGAGGACAACCTGACGAAGCAGCCCGGGGTTCGTGCCTCGCGCGCCCGCGCTTAGGCCCCAACTGCGGTGTGTGCGGAGCCTGCGAGGAGGAGGAGAGGAGGCGGCTCCGCGCCGGAAGAGCTGCCCAGCGGCGGCAGCATCCCGATGCTTTGGGCTTTGTTCCGGCCTCCCAAACTGGATCGGGCGGCGGCGTGGAGGAGGAGGCCGGGGAGCGGCAGGGCACCGCAAGGCTCCAGGGCCAGCTCGGAAACGCCCCCCCCCCACCCCCACCCCAGGGAGCCTGGCGGCAGTCATTGGGGGAGGGGCCTGCCCCGGGGGGAGGGGCCTGCCCCGGGGGGAGGGGCTGCTCCAGCGCTTGCCCCCATGGACCCTCCGCCCCTGGATCCCCGGGAGAAAGCCAGCCCCACTCCCTTTGGGCCCGGGGCTTCTTTGCCTCCTCTGCTTCATGCAGGGGGCGCCTCGGTGCCTCTCCTGGCCTCCTCCGAGACTCGGCTCCGCCGGAGCCTCCCATCTCCCCTGCAGGGATCCGGCTTCCACATTTCCATTTACACCCTGTTGCCTCCAGTCAGCCTTTTGCCTTTCTCTGTATCCCCAGAAGGTACAGGCAGGACCTCACCACGCGCCTGCTGGTTTGCTAGAAACTGTGGGTCGGTCGGTCGGTCAGTCAGTCAGTCAGTCAGTCGATGAACAAGCAGCCTTCAGACACTTAGAGTTGGAAGGACATTTCCAGGTTATTAAAAACGACCTCCTCATTTTACAGGCGAGGAAACCGAGACCCAGCCAGGCTGAGGGACTTCACTGGGTCATAAAGCTAGCAAATGTCCGAGGCAAGATTTGAACCCAAGCCTTACTCCCGCAGTCATGTCCCCCAGGCTCCTTGCATGCTTCTTGTCCTTCTCTGGATAGGCTGCAGTGTTCTTCCAGAGCCATGTGCAGCCACACTGGGAGCAGGGAAGAAGAGAGAGGCCCTCCCCCCCCCCCCCAGGCAGGGCAGCCCCCTTGGCGCCATCTTGGCCTTTGTCCCAAAGATGGAAGCTGCGGCTCTCCACTGGAGCCCTCCTGAAGGCACAGAAGAGCAGATGCCATCATGGCATCATTAGAGCGGCCAGCCAGGAAGGGGCCAACCTTATGGCACCAGTAGGGAGGAGGATTCCCCTCCCAGCTCTGCGGGGAGCCTACGAGCCCACAGACTGCTGGGAAGACTCAGTTTAAATAGGGCTCTGCCCGCGGCCACCTCTCTGTGGTCTCCTCAGGAAAACAGAAATGACGTGTGGCTCTGGGGAGCCTGCTGGGTCCGTGCACAATCTCTTGGGTCAGCGGAGCTCCTATTTACTTGAACAAGAGCTCAGCCTTTTATAGCGTTCATGAGGCAGCTGGCCAAGGGCCCAGAGCTCCGGGAATTCCGGAAGCCCAGGCTTCGAGTCAGCCACGTTTGGGAAGCGCCGACTGTGTGCCCAGCAAAGGGACCCACTCCAGAGGATTCCATCCTCCAATGGAGGAGACGTCCCATAGACGCTCCATGCAGACCAGTTATGGACAGGATAGCCTGGAGGTCATCTCCCAGGGAAGACTGATGGAGGTGGAGGGGGAAAGGCTTCCCGTGCTATGCCCAAAGGCAAGAGATGAGGAAGAAGGAGAGGAGCCCCCAAAAGCCCTAAATGCGTCATGGGGCAGAAATTTAACAACTGAATAATGCAACAGACCTTTATTTGGTAGCTACTATGGGAGAAGCACAAGTGCTGGGGCCTGAAGAGAGAAGCAGAGACACAGAGAGAGAGATGAGGCCGAGACCGAGAAGACCGAGTAAGGAGAGATGAGAGAGAGAAATGAGACAGCGAGATAAGATGGAGGTAACTGAGAGAAACAGGGGCAGAGGGAGAAAGAGAAGGGTTCTAAGAGGCAGGAGGAGGAAGTAGCATGCCAGGCTTGAGGGACTTCCTTGCATGACTGCACCAAAAGAAGGAGGCCTGAGTTCTTAGACCAACGTTAAATTATGGAACTATTCTCTCAATGGAAGCAGAAAGAGGAAAACCTGGGATCCCATAGAACTTAAGGACTTTCAGGAGAATTACAAAAAAGGAATTGCATTCACTCTCTTCAGTTTATACATTGAGGCTGCTCAGTGCACTGGGCCTGGGGTCAGAAAGGCTTGAGTTCAAATCCAGCCTCAGAGGTTCAATAGCAGTGAGACCTTAGGTAAGTCATTTAACCTCTGTCTCAATTTCCTCAACCGTAAAGTGGGGATCATGTCAGCACTTACCTCCCACAGTTAGATAAAATGGTCTTGATTAGCACAGTGACTGGCACATAGTAGGTGCTATACAAATTCTTATTGCTTTCTTCCTTCCCTATCTCTGGAATCCAGAGCCCTGAGAAGATGAACAGGGGTTGAAGAGACCTTTACTTCATTTTGTGACCTTCCTAAGACCACTGCCTCGGGCCTTGGAGCCAGGGAACATTCGTCCTGCCTCCACACCCCCAGAAGGTCCCCTTAGGTTGTTTGTTTTCTGTCACAGGTTGGAGAGTTTTTAAACACAGGTTCACGAGAGAAACACAGAAAATGTGCCCGAAGACAATCAAGTTCAAACGTCCCCAAACCTAAAGGGGGAATTCTCCAGGGCCCTCTTTTCCCCTCAGATTCATTAGGGGGCTCTTACTCTAGGAAGGTGTGAAAACTGCCCGATACCTTGGAAAGGATGAGATGAACTTGGAGTCCAGAGACGTGGCTTCCCAACTCGCCTTCAATACCGTCTACCTCCGTGACACTGGACAAATCAGTTCACCTCCCTATGCCTCAGTGTCCTTCCCTATAAAACGACGGGGGCAGAGGGCTACATGGGTGAAATTCCTTCTGACTCCTCAGGGGCGGGTGAAATCTGACCTCTCTTCCAGTCTCCCTCAGGGTGTTGGAGTAAATTATGTAATGGCGCGGGGACTCGGTTTCCTCTTTGATAAAATGAGGGGTTATAGGGCCCCAAGGTCCAGCTCTAAATCTAGATCCTCCGTGGCCACAGTTGGACATCCCCTGCCATGGTTCCCTCTCCCTTTGCTTTCCTTATTTAGACACTGACTTGACGCCCCCCCCACCCCCCCGAACCTGGAAGAGTTCGCCTAGCCCAGCCATGCAGCTTTGCTCTAGGGAAGTTGTGCGTTTCTCTGGAGGATTCGATCATTTGCTGTTGGGGAGCTCTTAAGGCTTCATGGGGGAAAGGGCTGGCACCCACAGAGAAGCTAACCAGGGAAGCCACCGCCACCATCACCAAGTGCCAAACCACGGTTCCTGTCCCTCCCCGTCCTTCCACAGGGGCCAGGAATGAGGCTTAGAGTGGGGGCGTCTTCGTGTGCCCAGGAGAAGCCTGGCTCCTGGGAAAGGGGAAGAGCCTGAACAGGAAGCGTGGCCCAATCTCATGGTTCCACGCAGTCAGATCATGCACAGTTAAAACCAAGGAAAACCCCCGAGGTGCCCCATACCCCGGCCGAGGGCCTGAGTCTTTGCCCTTGTTTCTTTGGTGTGCAGAACCTCCGCTGGATGGCCCCCGAAGTCTTCACTCAGTGCACGCGGTACACCATCAAAGCCGACGTGTTCAGCTACGCCTTGTGTCTGTGGGAGCTACTCACCGGGGAAATCCCGTTCGCTCATCTCAAGCCAGGTAAGATGCGCCACGGTCAGAGGTTCTGTGTTGGCCCTGAAGTTCATCAGGTTTTCGGGCTCTGGAGAAAAAGCCGCCGTCCTAAAATGATGGGTCTCGGGCTGAGAAGACGGAGGCTAAGGCTGTGGCTAGGGGAGCCCAAGGAAGGCTCCAGCTGAGCTTTCTGTCCGAGGGCGCCATTTTGGTGTGTGTCGCTTATACTGATGCCTCCAACAGATGGGATCCAGGCTGGCTCCGGGGAAAGAGAGCTGGCTTTGGCGTCACGGAATGTGGGTTCAGACCTCAGCTCGGTCACTTGCTGTATGTGTGCCCACAGGCCACGTCCCTGAGCTAACTGACCGCTACCATCCCTTTAAGAGTCAATGGTCCTGTCGTCCTTTTACTTGGGTTTATTTTGGCCTAACAAGGGACTCCCTCCCCATCCTCCGACCCATCCGTGGTCACTCCAGATAACCGCCGCCAGTGAGTGTGTTGTGAGAACGAGGACTACGTGTTTGGACAGCATTTGGGCAGTTATTATCTGTAGCAGGACTCGTGGTGCAGCTGCCAACTGCTGCAAGGCCTGTCAAGTGAAACGGGGCACAGAGGGGTTCTGATTGGCCCCAAGGGGCGCAATGCACTGAATCACTGGGGCACAGAGCAAGAGCTGAAGGAAACCTCAGGGGCCTTCTAGCTAGACCAACCTCCTCTATTTTAGTCTATCCAAGGTCCTAGAGCCAATCTGTGACAAAGCCAGAATTTGAACCTGGACCTCTTCCTGACTTCTAGAGGAGGCAGGAGATGGTGTGGTGGAGAAAGCACCAAGTTTGGAGTCAAAAGTCCCGAATTCAAATCTTGCCCCACTACCCTGAGAAAATTACTTCGACTTTCTCCGCTTCAGTTTCCTCATCAATACCTTCAGGGAACCTTCCTTATTTACAGGATTGTGATGAGAATTGAATGAGAGAAGAGCCTTAAAGCAAGGAGCAAACCCTGGAGATCCCTAGAAATGTCGGCTATTGCAACAAGCCGGCATGGCTCAGTTCTGGCTCTCTGGGCAGACCTCAGGAAGGAATTCCTTCCTGTTCTGGTTTCCCAGTTCTCGTCCCCTGGCCTGCTGCTTCCCCACATTCACAGGGATGGCTGCCTGGGCTGGGCCCACAGAACAGCATTAGGGGATGCTCAGCTTCCCTCCCTTGTCGGGGTCCCTGGCTCTTCCCTCTTGGGGAGCTGCAGTAGTCAAAGTAATAGCCATTTCTTACCAGGAGTTTAAGTTTGCAAAATGCTTCACATGTGTGAACGTATTCTATTATTTATTCTATCACTGCATTGTCCTTGACAGGCAGGTATTATTCGTATTCCCATTCTACAGATGAGGAAACTCAAGGCCAGGTTAGATGACTTGTCCAGGGTCACCCAGCTGGCAAGCGTCCGAAGTAGGACCGAGTGTCCTCAGTCTGTGCTCCACCCACTGTACCTTCTACCTGCCACTTTCTAGACTCTCGTCTCATATTTTAAGGATGCACGAGTATTCTTTATACATAGAAAAAGAGCATGAACTCTCTTTGGCTCTATTTAAACAGGAAAAATGAAAGACCTTCGTCTGCCACCTTAGAATCAATATTGTATCCCAAGGCAGAAGAGCATAAGGCTAGGCAAGGAGGGTGAAGTGGCTTGCTCGGGAGCTGAGCCCAGATTTGAACCCAAGACCTCCCATCTCTCAGCCTGGCTCTCTGTTCACTGAGCCACCCAGGAGGCTCCATGTCGGACCCTATTTTCATGAGGCCCCCAGAGATATGGGGGAACTAGCTAGTGGGGACCATTTTATCCAATGACCGGGTGCAGTTTGGCATGAAAATTATCAATGCTTGCGTTGCGGACGTTTGCCAGGCATCCTCGTTTATCCGGAAAGACGCTGCCTTAGTTAAAGGAGGGCCTGACTCCCCTCCCCGTGTCGGAGGCCCTTCTCTTTCAGTCCCTGGAATGGAAGCGTCTCCAGTTAGCCCAGTGCCTGGCACATGGCAAGCACTCAGGGATGGCTTGTGGATGGATCAAGCCTAGATTTAGAGCTGGAAGGAGCCTTCAACCCTTTCATGTGGCAGAAGAGACTGAGTCTCAACATGGTCAGGCGACTCCCCCAAGATTGTATCTGTAGTGAGTGCTAGGCTCAGGATTTGAACCCAGTACCCCATCTCCAAGTCACCTGTTTGATCCATTTTCCCATGCCGTCTTTCTCGAATCCATGAGGCTCAGTTTGCCTGTGTGTTCAATGAGATGAGATGATGTGTGAGTCCCTGCCTAACTCTGGGTGCTGGCATCTTGTCACCCCATTTGCTCGAAATGGCCACACCAAGGGAGATTGTCCGCATACACATCAGGGAAAGAAGGCACTGGCCAGTCAAAATGCAGAGCCCTGGAAGAATGGAGGCGGCCCCCACCCCAATGGGGTTTCCATGACTCTCGTGGATATCTGCTTTCTCTGCAGAACTGACAACCACATGCAAAACAGCTCCCTTTCTCTAGTGTTTTGATTTTCAAAATGTTGGGGGCCTCGATTTCCTTTTATGTGTAACCCAGAACAGATTTAACAGTGGCGTATTTGGGGACTCAGAATCCAAGAGCAGTTCATCTGGAAGCAGGGTGGAACTAATTAAGTTCATCATCGAGAGCCACACTCTCATGCTCTTGACAACGATCAAATTGGATTTTGCGAGCTGAGAAACAGGAGAGGAGAGATTCTGGAGCAAAAGAATTTGTACCAACTCGGGGCAATTCCTTTTCCTTTAGTACATGAAGTAAGTAGGTCCACGTGCAAAGAAGAAGGGTTTCAGACCTAAGCAGAATGAAATGCCCCCACAAACAGTTCTCCACCATCCCCCCACACACATACTCACTCCTTCAGGAAAGGTCTGCTGCCTTTTTATTTAGTTCTAGATTCTTGAGGTAATTAAAGAGTTTCCAAGATCAGTATCTGAGAATCTTCAACCTGGAAGAGATCGTTGAGATCAGCATTTCTGGGAAAAGCCAACAGTCAGTGAAAGAACTTTGCTGTGGATAATGAGTCAGTGCTGGAGCGGTTAGGGAAAAGCAGGCTCACTGCTTCATGGTTGGTGGAGCCATCAACTGGCCCAGTCACTATGGAAGGTCATTTGGCATTATATCGAGGAAGTTAAAGAAAGGGCCGTGTCCTTTGACCTAGAGCCATAGGAGCTCAACAACGGAAAGAAAAGAGCCATGTAAAGCAAAATAATCCCAGCAGCGCCGGTTCTATCTATAGCAAAGATCTAGAAACGAAGGAGAATTCCACATAACAGAAAATGGAAAATCCTGTTGTAGTACCTGAACGCAAAGGAATATCATCACTCTTCGCAAAATGGCACAAACGTTCTAAGTCAGGAATCAAAGGTTGACTACATGAAGTGATGCAGAGAGAGGAAATCATTGGCATCATGACTACATGATGGACACCATCATGGAAAGAAGGATCACAACAGCCTCCTGCTCCCTGTAGCCCATCACGCTTTGAGTCCCTGGGGTGACTCCCCTACCATTTGTGAGAGGGCATAGGCTTGAGGGGCAGGACGAGGCACACTGGGGCCATCGAGGCTCCCCATCTGTGTGGCTCTCCTTGTCTCAGTTTTGTCTGTATCCCAAGCATCTAGCATGGGGCCCGGAGCCTAGTAAGCTTCTGATCATTGCTGAATGGTGGGTTTGGTCATGAGCCTTAAAGGCCTTCTAGTCCAGGCCCCATGAAGCAGGGCCAAGGAGACGGGACTTTCCCAGGATCGTGCAGATAACGAGTGACAAAGTCAGCATGTGAGCTCCGACACGATCCTATTCATAAAGCTCTTAGCTCAGTGCCCGGCTCCTAGAGGCGGCTTACAGCATGCCGGGGCCCTTTCCCCTTCCCCTCTGGACTGGCGATCGCACGCCTGGCATTCCTCAGTCTTTCTCCTGCCTCGTGTGTGCCTCCATTGGCACCGATGGACTGAAATTCTGTTTGTAAAGCTCTCGGCACGTAACGGGCCCGACTTTAGTGCTTACTCCCTTCTCTTCCTTTCCCCTGGGGGAAGCCCAGAGATCATCACGCATTTTTGTTTGAATCAGTAAACAGGTTTTACTAGGTCACGATTCCGACGATGGACCATTGAAATTAGAGCTGGCGAGCCCTTAGCAAGCCTCTGATCCGCCTCCATCATTCTGCAGAAGGTGAAAGGGAGGCCCACTTAATCAACATGGATTGGAGCTGAGGCTACAAGAGGAAGCCCCAAAGCCAGCCCCTGCCCTCAGGGAGCTTACAGTCTCGAGACCGTAAATCAAGCACCTCCTGCTAAAAGGGGTGAGCCTGGTCTTCTGGTCTCATCCTATGCCTTCACCGGGAGACAACTGAGGCCCGGGATGGCCCAGAGTCTCCCAAGGCCAGCCTTTCTCTATCGCAGCCCAAAGTCTAGTGCATGTCTGGGGTCCCATCCAAAGCCACATCTTCCCCATCCCGAGGCCAATGGTGCCCCCTGGACCGGCCTCTCCCCGCCACGGTTCTCCATCCCCTCCTGTCGCCCCATCCGTCTCTCACAGAGCCTTGAGCGCTTCGCCTATCACCGGGGCCTGCTCTTCGGTCTCCCCGACTCCAGCCTCTCTGCCACAGGTTATCCCAGTCCGTCAGTCCCTATTCCGTACCTCCCCTGTGCCGGGCTCTGGGTGAGGCCGCCATGCTTCTGGGGGAGCCCCTTCTTCTCAGCCGTGGCTCATCCGAGCACCCCCAGACCAAGCCGGGGTAGAGAAGGCCCGTCACTCCCGCCCTCACCAGAAGGAGCCCCCCAGGGCCTGCCAGGACTCTGGGAGGTGTCCTTCAGCCTCCGGAGCCCCAGCACCAGACCCCAGGCCTCCCCCAGAGCTCCTCCA
>NW_025374230.1:0-4625 GCF_016433145.1 Gracilinanus agilis
TTTCTTTCTTTCTTTCTTTCTTTCTTTCTTTCTTTTCTTCTTTCTTTCTTTTTTTTTCACATGACAACTGTCAGATTAAGTCTATGGCTTTATAGGGTTTACATTCTAGAGTATTAACTAGGCTGATGAATTAACAATAAAATGTATTTATAATTTTTTAATGATACCACAGAACCTGATGATAGCCCAGGAGCACTGTTGTATACATATTACAATTAAGCCAAATAAGAATTGATGATATTGGACTTTGTCAACAGGTTTCAAGAAATTATAACCTTGATCCTCTTCAGCATAATGGCTCTGTTATGGTTCAGCCGAGATCCTGGCTTTATGACTGGTTGGTCCTCACTTTTTCCACAGTAAGTATTACATTTTGTCAAATTGTCTTTTCTGATTTACCATTGATGCTTTCCTCAGGAATTCAGACTAGAATCCAGGTCTTAATTCCTCTCCACTTCACTAGTGCTGACATTTTTAAGCTAAAAAAGATGTCTCAGAAGGTGGAGGATCTAGGTTCCAGTCCTGGTTCTGCCATTTACTCACTCTGTGACATGGAACAAATGAGCCTTACTTCTTTAGCTACAGAATAGAAGTATATCAAGTTATTGTTTTCCAATGTCCTTTCTAGCTCTCACATTCTAGGTTCTACTCCAAATTCCTTTAAGGTCCTCTTGATGGCCTATTAGGATTATACATCCATGATTTTTAGTTTCTATGGAAGAATCAGAACCTCAGCATTTTAAGAAACCTGAAATTGCTTATTCTAAATCTCATTGATTAGAACAAAATAGAAGCCAAGTTATCAGTAAGTCAACAAGCATTTTTTGAAGGGCTGCTATGTGCCAGGCACTGTGCTAAGTGCTATGGATACAAAGAACGACATTTTATAGTTGAAGGACTTAGGTTCAGAGAATTGAAGTGACGTGTAAAAGTCACACATAATGGGCAGGCTTATATGGGTTATAATTTGTATAATGAGAGGAAATACCCACATTAATTAATTAATTAACTTGCCAGGGTAGTTGTGATGATAGAAAGAGATTTTACATCTCATGCTTTGCAGTTAATTTCCCTATTAATGTCAGTCCATCTCCTCTTCTTCCTTCCTCTTCCTAGTTTTATTTTTGTGGCAGGAGGGTACAGTTATACAGTTGGATTTAGATTCAGAATTCAGACTGGAACTTTTGTTATGTTTTTTAGATTTGTGACCTTAAGCAAATCATTTGATCTCTAGACTGCAGTGTCCTTATCTTTAGCTTGAATGAGCTAACCTCCTAAAGTCCCTTCATCTTTTCTTTTAATTAATCTAGGATCCCCATTTTAAAGATTGGAAATAGATTCTCAAAGAGGGGAAGTGACTTACCCAATGTCATCCAGCTAGTTAGCACTGGTGGAGGGATTCAAACAGTTTCTGATTCCAGGTCAGAGTCTTTTCTCAGACTAAGGGTTGGCAAACAATTTCTTGGGTACATGGGCTATACCAAAAAAAAATGGCAGTCTAGATTTGGGCCACAGGCGACTGTTTGCTGACCCTGGTGTTAGATTATTGACCTGGGAAAATAATATGAGATGGAGACATGTAAAGAAGAGAAGATCAGAATAGAAATGTAATTTGTAAACGAAGGGGAACCCAAATTAATTTGGTGAATCAAATAAAATTCCTATAAACCTAGTAGGGTTTAATGTCTCTTAAAACCTCATCTACATAAACCATGATATGTATAGGAAATGAATTGGTAGTTTTATACATGTATGCATATACACATATAAAATAAGGCAATTTGTTATATATAATTATGAAAATATGGCATAGCTCTTCTCTATATAGAGTTTGGAGCTATTCATAGGTTTTCCAAAATCCAAGTACCATGTCTTATGGCTACCTCCTATTGTTTCCATCCATCTGTCTGGACCTGGATAGAATGCAATGTGTCACTTCATATTAAACAAAATGAGGTTATGGGGAAGCCTAGTCTGCCTTGGCAAAATACAGAACCAGCAATTACAACTGAAATAAAAGAAACCCAGCACGACTATTGCTGTAGATGCTGGTGACTTCAATAGAGTGACTCACTCCATGATGACTTTTTGCTCAGCCAGTAAAGAAAATAAATTTGTTTTCAAGCAAGTCAGACTCATTTTAGAAAATGTATTATAGTGGAAAAGAAAATGCTTTATCTGGATGATTGTGATTTTCAGGTAGATGATACAATAGATACATTCTAAGGCATCTGAGGATTGCCAGGTTATGGGATAGTGAAATAATCTCTTTTTCTCATTTTTTCCCTCTCCATCATTTTTTCCCTATACACACACTGACACACACATGCAAACATATGAGTATGGTTTGGGCCTGTAATTTCATCAGTGTAGGTAACTCCCAGGCTGTAAATTCCCTCTCTTGGAAAATCACAGTCTTATAGAGTTGTTTAGGACACTAAGCAGTTATTCAATTTGCTCTTGGTCACAGGGTTGCTATGTATTAGATGCAAGGCGTGCCCCCATGTCTTCCTGACTTGAAGGCTGGCCATATTTCCACAATATCATATACTTCTCCCATCCCATATCTAATTAGATATCCATTTAATGTTTATATTGTCATGGATGTCTAAAGATAGCACCATGGAGAAGTGTTGTCTTTGAGAGCTAAGTTCTACTAGGTGACTTTTTGATTTTCAAGAATGAAGGACTTTGGAGATTGCCAGGCTGTTGGCCAAGTAGCCGTAAAAATACATGCTTTTGGATCTGCTTTCTTAAGAGTATCACATAAATGCAGAAAGGTTTCTAGATATCATCTAGTTCAACTTCTTCATTTTATAGATGGGGAAAGTTAGTCCTAGAGAAAACTAAGTAATTTCTTCAAGGACATGTATATCAGGCAAGAGGCAGGATTCAAACCACATTCTCTTGACTATAGACAGAGTGGTCTTTCCATTGTACACACTGCCTCCCTCCTTCATTTGTACTGAAGCCATACCAAAGCACTCCTGTAGTTTATATTCAAAATAGTATTTCATATAATTATAGATGTAGAGCTAGAAAGAACCTTAGAGGTCATCTAGAACTATTGCTTCATTTTACAGTTAAGCTGAAATGGAGGAAGATTAAATGACTTAGCCAGTCACATATGTATTAAGTAATTTTTGAACTTGAATATGTCTTCCAGATCCAAATCTAGTGCTATATATTAGGAGAAAATAAAGGAGAGAGAGAGACAGACAGACAGACAGACAGAGACACAGAGAGACACAGAGAAAGAGACAGAGATACACAGAGAGAGAATGGGAATATAAAGGGCTTGGAATGTCAGTCAGAATTAGAAATATCTGGCTTTCAAATTTTGTTTCTAACTCACTTCACTTTCACCCCACCTTCCATCTTAGAATCAATACTGTGTATTGGTTCCAAGGCAGAAGAGTAGTAAAGGACTGGGCAATGGGGGTTAAGTGACTTGCCCAGGATCATACAACTAGGAAACATATCTGATACTAAATGTGAACAAGGACCTCCCATCTCTAGGTCTGCTTTCTTCCACTTAGCCATCTAGCTTATTAGTTGAGATGAAAACCAATAAACCATGAGTTGAAATGATATGGCCCATATGAAACTAGAAATCTACCATAGAGAGGGGATTATTTTCAGTGCCTCAAAAACATTTATATTTTATTCTAGCTGGAGTCTGGCATAAATAAAGGCATTTGAGGGTTATAAGTCAGGTTGCCAAGCTTTGTCTACACTTGTTCCAACATTGAGCTTCTGACAATGTAATTATAATAAAATTATAACAAAAAATTATAATAAAAAACCAAACAATAAATAAAATGAGAGACTATTTAGTTATGATATTCAAGATCAAAATTTGACCTGGGCTCTTTCATCCCAACAAGCATAAAACCACTTGTTCCTAATGTGCTTGCCTATAGACTCTGAGTACCTAAGCACCATTTTCTTCCAGGGTATACAATGATGGCTCTGAACTGAGATATTCAGATTTTTCTTCCATAGGGATTCTGAATTGCTTTCCCCTAATGTTGGTATATCTACATGCAGGGAGTGAGGTGGGAGAAGAGATCAGAACCCAAAGTTACAACTAGTTTCAGCTCAAAGCACAAGCACAACATTTTAACGCCATTATTTACCCTTTTCACACTCCTACAAATCTAGAGACAAGCTTCCAAAGGCTAGATTCTATATCAATTATTACTTCACTTTCCTTTTCATATCCAGCTATTTTTCCTCAAACGCGAGCACTGAAATACAACATTTATACTCTCACATCATGGTCCTAATTCACCGAATCAATACATACTCAGTGGAATAGCAAACAAACCTAAGGGATGCATTTTTCTAGTGTTAAGCCACACATCACTGGATCACCAAAATATTGATAGTTTTTAAATAGACAAGGAACTTGGGGACATCTCTAAGAGCAAAAGGAAGATGCCTCCCCCCAGACACCTTCTGTATATCTTATACTGACTATACACGGTGACTTCCACAGAAACCAACACCATTATCCACATTGACATAGGACTCCAGAATCTATCTATCTATCTATCTAGTAATTATATATATATATATATATAGCAATTATATATGTAGTAATTATATGTGTGTGTGGAGAG
>NW_025374231.1:0-3050 GCF_016433145.1 Gracilinanus agilis
AAATATTTATTGTTCATTGTCTTCCTCTTGCCCATTTTCCACCCTTATACTAGGGGAACAACATTCAATGATTCTCCCTCAAACTTCCCAATCTCTCATTTCTTCAGCTTCCTTAAGCCCCATGCCTTCTTCCTTCATTGACTCCACTTCAGCCACAGATAGGGATGATCACACATAGGATCTCACCATTATCCATGAGGGTTCGCTTCCTTAATTAGAAACCCTATGACCAAAACCTCCTCTCATTCCATCTCTCCCTATCCTTCATCCTTCCTATCTCTATTATTTACCCTCATTGAGACTTCCAGTCCCTCCACCCCTCAGTACTTTCTCAGGTCATTAATCCTGCTCTGACTTCACTTTCCTCCCTTTGCAGTCTCAACTCTATAGCTTGCCATTTCAAGTCGGTATTGTCCTCTGTTCTGGAATCCCTTGCTCCTTGTTCTAACCCCACTCATCTCCTGTCAAATGACATGATCTCCCTCTCCTCCCATTCTCTTCATCTCAAAAGCCCTTGGCATAATCCCACACTCATTCTTGCTTCCTTTCCCTCAGTCTCTGAAAGTGGCCCCTCTGCTCACCAAGTCCAGCCCCTCGACATCTGTTCTTGGGCCCATTCTCTCCTGTTTTCTCCAGCAGATTGTGACCTCAGTTATCACCTGGCTTTCCAACCTTCAGCCTGTCTCTCTACTGATTCCTCCTTTCTGTTTCCAAACAAACTCATGCAGCCCCATCCTTTGAAAACCTTCACTGGGCTTCACTGGATCCCCTCGAACTACACATTCTATATCTCTCCTTTCTTTTTCAAACTGAAAAAAAAAAAGTGTCTACACTTTCTGCCTCCCCCTCTCCCTTATTCCTGTCCCCTCTGTAATCTGGCTTCTGACCTCATCATTCAACTGAAGCAGCCCTCTTCAAGGTCACCAAAGAACTCTAAATTGCTAAATCTGCTGGTCTTGTCCCAACTCTCATGGTTCCCGACCTCCTGCAGCCTTTGGCGCTGTTGACCACCATTTCTTCCTGGACACTCTTTTTCCTCTGAGTTTCATGACACTGCTTTCTCCTGGTGCTTCTCTTACCTGTCTGGCCAGTCATTCCCAGCCTCCCTTGCTTCACCATCATCCATATGGCACCTCCCCACCCCAAGTGAGAGTGTCCCTCAAAGAATCCCTTCTCTTCTTTCTCTCCAAATCTCTCTCAGTAATCTCCCATGGCTTTGTCCATTTTTGTAGACAACTCACAGCTCTATATAGCTAATCCTAGTCTCTTCCCCCAAATCTCAGCCCCACATCACCAATCACTATGGGACATTTCCAACAGGACTTCCCAGGCGTTTGACATCTCAAATTCAATATGTCTAAAAACCATCCCTCTTCAAAGCTTCCTTCCTTCTCAAGAAGGAGCCATTTTCCTTCCAGTCTTCCAAACGCAGTATTATCTTGGACTCCTCCCTCTCCCTTACCCCACATGTCCAGTTAGTTGCCACATCTTGACATTTCTACCTTCACAGTATTTCTCACTTCGGACTCCTTTCTACACATACACAGCCGCCACCTCCCATTGGGGCTTCTTCCCCTCTTGTCTAGATTAAGAGCAGAGCTAGCAGGGACCTTACAGGCCATCGAGTCTGAGCCTCTCATTTTTCAGATGAAGAAGCCGGGCTACAGAGACGTTTAGTGACTAGTGTCTAAGGCAAAATTCGGATGGGGTCTTTCTGACGCCAGAGCTGCCAGTCTCTCCTCTCTGCCTCAAGTCTCTTCCCTACTCCAATCATCCTACACGCTATTGCTAAAGTCATTTTCCTTAAGCATGGCCCTGGCTGTGACTCCCCTCCTCCACCAACTCTGGGGTCTATTGCTTCTAGAGTCAAATAGAGAAAACTCCTCTGGTTCGCTTTTTACAACCTGTCCCCACCCTACTTTTCCAAGCTCATGGGACATTACTCCTCCTTCCACATTCTGTGACAGACGACACGGGCCTCTCTGTTCCTCATACATGCCACTCCATCTCCCATCTCCATGCCTTTGCCCAATGGCTGTCCCCATGCCTAGAATGCATTCCCTCCTTTCTTCTTCTTCCTCCTCCCCCCACCTCCTCCTCCTTATAGGGATCCTCTTTCCCTTTAAGATGCAGCTCAGGCACTATTTTCTGTACAAAACCTTTCCTGATCTCAGCTGCTTGTGCCCTCCCTCCCAAACTAGCTTGGATTTATCTCCTTTGTGTGTTTATATCTTGGCAAACATGTAGATCTATACACATCACATGTATATTTCTAGCATCTACCCATATGTAATTATCCACTTTAGATTTGTGATTTATACATATCTCTGTGGATATCAGTGAGTGGGTGTATGACTGTTTTCTCCCCCCATGAAAGTGTCAGCTTCTTTCTCTAGGGGATATTTCATTCGTTGACCTTTTATCCTGAGGATCTGGCCAGCAGAAGGGGTAAGCCTAATGAATATCTGTTGATGGATTCATTCATTCATCTTAGTGCCTCAGTTTCTCCCTCTGTTCATTGGGAATTATAGACCAATCCCTTTGTTTTATAAAAGAAGAAGCAGGACAAGTGTGGAACTTGCCCATGGTCATAAAATAAGCAGTAGCAAAAGGGGGCCATACCCCAGGCCCCATCCACTACACTGTGCTTCCTCCCCACTGTCCTATTCTCTGATACCTCATGGTGACACCATACCACAGCCAGGGGCTCCACAGTCATAGACACCCTCATCTCTCTAGAGGCACATTGTCATATAAGTTCAAAGGTACCTCAAAGGAGACAGTTTTGTTTAGATTTTTCAGAAGAAGCTAAGGCCTAAAGACAAGTGTTAAGTGCCTTGCCCACAATGGCTCAGTTAGAAAGTAAAAGGGTTGGGGCAGCTGGGTGGCTCAGTGGATTGAGAGCCAGGCCTAGAGATGGGAGATCCTGAGTTCAAATCTGACCTCAAATACTTCCTAGCTGTGTGACCCTGGACAAGTCACTTAACTCCATTGCTTAGCCCTTACCACTCTTCTGCCTTGGAGCCAATACACAGTATTGACTCTAAGAC
>NW_025374232.1:0-8012 GCF_016433145.1 Gracilinanus agilis
ATATAATATATACATAAAGATATAATAAAGATATATAATAATAAATAAATATAATAAATAAATAGGTAAGTAGTCCAGTGGAGAGAGGCTAGGCCTGAAGTAAGGAAGACTAATTTTTCTGAACTCAGATCTATCCTCATACACTGTCTTACCCTAGGTAAGCTACTTAATCTTTTTTACTTCAGTTTCTGGATCTATAAAATGAACTGGAGAAGGAAATGGCAAATATCTCCATTATTTTTATCAGGAAAATATTGAATTAAGTCACCAGGAGTTGGACGTAACTGAAATGACTCAACAAATAACACTTTGTTTTATATCTTTCTAGTGTGTATAATGTTTTACATTATGATTACCTGTATACATCATATCTACTCAATCATACATTTATGGATTTAAATAATATGTTTTATTTAACTTTATGTCTTTCTCAGAATCTAACAACATATTTAGAAGTTTCTGAGATTCTCCTGGTATGGGGGAATCTTCCTTTACCATAGGCAGATTAGCCACTGTTCTGAGACTTGTAGATATAATAAATTATCTGGGAGATTAAGTTAATTTCCCAGTGTCAGAAAACAAGTATTCATTAAATTCCAGGTTTCAACCATTAACTTCTAACTCTAAGGGAAGGTCACTATCTATTCTACTAAATTTCCTTGTTGTTTATTTGCACAGAATAGGAATAAAGTTGGTGGTCATAGTTAACATGATGGATGATATACTCGATACAAGAGTACTTTTAAGGGATTTGCTCTAATGAGATGAAAGATAATTTTTTTCTTTTTTTCTTTATAATATTTTCCCATGGTAACATGATTCAAGATTTCCTCCTCTCTCCCAGAGCTGACAAAGAATTCAGCTGGGTTATACATGTATAATTGTTCAAAGCCTATTTCCATGTTATTCATATTTGTAGGTAGAGTGATCTTTTAACATCAAAACCCTAATCATATCCTTATCAAACTACATGATCAATTGTATTTTTTTCTTCTCTATTTCTGTTCCCACAGTTAATTCTCTGGATGTGGATAGCATTCTTTCTCATCAGTTCCTCTGGATGGGTCATTGTGTTGCTGCTAGCAGAAAAGTCTATTACATTTGATTGTGCCACAGTGTATCCCTCTCTCTAACTACAAATTCCCTAAATGCTATACTGAAAAATGTGGGTCTGAAAGTGAGTCTCACTAGAATCCAAAGTCTTAATTAGGAATCTGAAACCTGAAGAGCCTGGAGATGTTGAAAAGTCCACGGCAAACCTTCAGTGCACATGACACTAAGACCATCAACAACCTCACCAGAGCTCATGCTCAAGAGAGTGTCCCACTGAAGTACCAACCCAGAGAGAGGGTCTCCTTGCCAAAGAACCAAAGAAGGAATAAGCCTCAGTCTTCTCTGTCTGGCCGGTTATAGTCTTTTTTTCCACATCACTTCCTGTCTCTCTGCCACTTCAATTACAGCCTCCCAATTTGGCTAGTACTGCCCCAGGGGAGGCAGTACTTGTGGCCTTTCTAGTAAGTGACTTGTGAACTCTCTTACCTAGTGATCTACCAAGTGCTAAGTAAGGGCACTTCAAATTCTTCATTGACCAAATTAAGGTGTGCTGATTGATCACATTAAAAATAAACAAAGAGAATCTAATTCTTTCTTAACAACCATATTCATGTCATGAAAATAATTTAGTAAGATTTCTTCTTTGCTCATTTTGTCAAATAATTTATATTGTATTGGGGTTAGTTGTTCTTTAAATGTTTGATAGAATTCACTCCTGAAGCCATCTGGTCCTGGATATTTTTTTCTTAGGAAGTTCCTGGATGAATTGTTCAATTTCTTTTTCTAAGATGGGATGAAAGATAATTTAAATAAATATTAAAGCCTATAACTTTACTTGAAAATGTCAGTTTCATAAGGGGGGTAGCCAAGATGGCAGAGAAGGAACATAGACCCACTAGATATCTCTGACATCACTGACCAGAAACTATGATATGCCTCAAATTGAATTTTTAGCGTCATAACCTACAAAAAGAAGGCAAGTTCTCAGGGGCTTTCTCAGGGTGAGAAGGCCACCAACACACATTAGCACATGCAGCTACAGGGAAGCAGGGGACCAACTTCACAGTTACAAAATGGATAAGAATGGTTATGATTACTCATAAGCCAGAATGCAATCTGGGAAAGTATTAAAATCACCTCTACTTAGACCATATCACATTGGAAGAACAGAAAGCAGATAGAACCCCTGAGCCAGCTCTGAAGACAGCCATACAAAGAATCTGAAGCTTGGGACAGTGTTCTTTTCAATTTAACACTTTTTATTTACTTTAAAGAAAATGAAAATGCTGGAAAATGAACAAATAACAAAAAAAGGACTCAACTTGGAGAATTATTTTGATGACAGAGAAGACCAAAACACAAACTCAGAAGAAAACAAAAAAGTCAATTCTGCTTCAACCAGTCTCCATAAAATTTATCTCAAACCCAAAAAGAATTAAAGGAGGTGATCAAAAAAGGATTTTAAACATCAAAATATTGAGATAGAAGACAAATTAGAAAAATAAATAAGAGAGATACAGAGAAACCATGAAAAAATGTCAATAGTTTGGTAAAAGAGTCACAAAAATATTGAAGAAATTAACATTTTAAAAAGAAAATAGAACAATTGGTCAAAGCTGCATAAAAATTCAACCAAAAACCTTCATAAAAATAGAATTTGCTAAATTAAAAAAATATATAAAAATGCTATGAAAAGAATAACTTCTTAAAATGTAGAATTGGCAATATTTTTAAAAAGTATGAATATTCAATGAGGAAAATCACTTTTTCAAAAGTATAACTCACAAAATGTTAAAAGAGACAAAAAACTCATGGAAGAATATCATACCTTAAAAATTCGAATTTGGCAAGTGAAAGCTAATGATTACATGAGACATCAAGAAACAATTGATGTCAAAAAAAATTAAAAAGTAAAGAAAAGTGAAATATGTCATGGTAACAACAACTGATTTGGTAAATAAGTCTAGGCAAGATAATTTTATACATCTTGGACTATCTCAAAGCCATTACCATAAAAAGAGCTTAGACATCATCTCTCAATAAATAATCAAGAAAAAGTGGCCTTGTATTTTAGAACCAGAAAGTAAAACAGACGTCAAAAGAATTTATAAATCACCATCTGAAAAAGGTCCCAAAACAACAATTCCCAGAAATATTATTGTTCCAAAACAACCAGGTCAAGAGGAAAATATTGCAAATAGTCAAGAAGAAGCAATTAAAATATCATGGAGCCACAGTCAGCATAACGTCAGTTTTAGAAGGTTCAACATTAAAGGATAAGAAAGCCTAGAATATGATATTCTAGAGGTCAAAGGAACTAAGACTTCAATCAAGAATAACTTAGTAAAAAAAAGCATTATCTTTCACTGGAAAATAGATGTTCAATAAAATAGAAAACTTTCAAACATTCTTGATGAAAAGACCAGACCAGTGCTGAATAGAAAATTTGACTTTCAAATATAACATTTATGAGAAGCATAAGAAGGTAAACAGGAAAGAAAAATCAAAAGACATACATACTATAACTATAAGGTTATGCTGTTTTCATTCATATATGGGAAGATGTTCTTGTCACTTGAAAGAACTTAATTATCATAAAAACAGTAAGAAGTATACATAGCTATAGGGCAAGAGTGTGAGTCAAATATGAAGGGATAACATTAAAAATTAATTAAAGCAGGAGAAAGAGGAATGCACTAGGAGAAGGGGGAAGAAAAGATAGGATGAGGTAAATTATCAAACACAAGAGGCATGAAGAGCTTTTACAGTGGAGGGTAAGATGGGAGAGGTTGAGAGGTGAATATTTGATCCTTACTCTCATCAGAACTGGTTCAATGAAGGAAGAATATATACCATCAATTGGGTATAGAATTTTATCTAACACTATAGGAAATTAGGAGGGGAAGAAGGGTATAACAAGTGGGGTAGGGATGATAGAAAAGAGGGCAAATTGGTAGATATGGTGATCAGAAACTAAACAGAATGAAATAGGGTGGAAAGTAATACTCAGAATCCTAAGGGTGCAAAAACTTAAAAAAAAATCTTTCTAACAAAGCACTAATTTCAAAAAAAAATAGAAAATGAGCTGAATGTATAAGAATCCAAATTATTCCCCAACTGATACATGGTCAAAGGATATAAACAAGCAGTTCTCAGATGAAGTAAATTTCTCTATAGTGATGAAAAACATAAAAACTTTAAATTATTATTAATTAGAGAAATACAAATTAAAACAATTCTGGGATATCATTACTCACATATAAGATTGACTATTATAGAAGTAAATGAAAATGATAAAGTTTCGAGAGGATGTGAGAAAACTGAGACATAAATGCACTGTTGGGAAGTTTTGAACTGATTCAATTATTCTGAATAGCAACTTATACTTATGCCCAAAAGGCTATAGGGAAGTACATACCATTTGACCCAGCAACATCAGTACAATGTTTGAAACCCAAAGAGACAAAAAATGAAAAGAGGAAGGATTTATCTGTACAAAAAATATTTAAAGGAGTTCTTTTGGTGGAGGAGCAAAGATTTAGGAAGTGAGGTGATACCCATCAAGTAAGTTATAATATATGATTGTAATGGAATACTATTTTGCTGTAAGAAATGATGAACAGGAAGAGCTTGGAAAAACCTGAAAGATATGAATTAAAGTACAGCAAAGTAAGTAGAACCAGGAGAACATTGTATACAATGGCAGGAATATTGTACAATGAAAAAGTATTAATAACTTAGCTCTTCTCAGAATATAATGATACAAAACAATCCCAAAGAACTCAGGATAAAAAGTAACATTTGGTTCTAGAGAAGAAAATTATGGAGTCTGAATCCAGAAGAAAGTATTTTTTCACTTCCTTTTCTTAATTTTATTTTTGTTTGAGTTTCCTTTCACTAAAGGATAAGTATGGGAAAACATTTTAGATTTCTGGACAGATAAAATCTGTATGAGATTGTTTATCATCTAAACAATGGGGAGGGAGGAAGGGAGGTCAAGACAATCCTTTTCTTAATGCTGAAAACTGTTTTTGCATCTAATTAAGGAAATAAGAAAATTAAATTAAAAGAAAAGAAAAACTTCAATTTCTTGATTAAGGGATGCGAGAGATATGATTAGACTGTGATATTTTTCCCTGAAAAGAAATCTTGGGATTATTTTCACAATAAAGTCAGTTCAATAAAACAAGTCAAAAGGTTATATATTGGGAAGTGACAGTTTGGCTCTACTTTTCCCGGGTCAGACCATATAGAAAGGATTCTGTTCAGTTCTGGTTGCTATATTTTGAGAAGAACATTGACAAGCTAAAAGGTAACTAAAAAGATAATTAACAAGAATTATTAAACAATTTGAGAAATTCGATATCATGTTCAACTAATAGATTTGTAATGGTATCCTAGAGGGTGGGGAAGAAGACCAAGAAAGGGCTGGATTGTTTTTTTTTTTTTTTAATTTTGTTTTTCTTTGCTTGTTAAATTAGAAAAACTCTCATGTCAAAGAAGTTTCAGATTTGTTCAATCTGTCTCCATTCCAGAGTGTAGAATTATAAGCATCATGTTGGAGGGCAGATTTAGAATTCTAATCAAGGGGGAAATTAATAAATATTTCTATCCAGATATAGAATGGAATCTCTTAGAGATAATGTATTTCCTTAACTGTGGAGATTTGAGAAAAAGCTGAATGACCACTTGTTGATGATATTGTAAACTATGATTTAGAATAGATGACCTCTAGCATCCATTCTAATTATGAGAATTTGGGGTTCTCTCATAGAAGTAAATCCTTCATTAGTAGAAACTTGTATGAACAGAGCACACTTTTTCGTGGGTAATATTACTAGAATTATTTTTGCATTCATTTTTTGTGTGCAGTTTGGGACAACCTTGTGTTTTCACTGACATGACAATTCTGATAAGGAAACTCCTCCTACCAATATGTATTGGCACTTACTATATAGCTTTTATTAGTGATGGGTAAACTACGACCTGCAGTTCAGATGGGGGCCCCCCTGAAATGTTCTATCCCACTATGCGACATTATTCCTAATATGACGAATACAATGAGTAGGATACAATACAATGAAACTTCAAAAGAGTTGCCTTAGAAACAGACAGACATGAGCATTTTCTTTCCTTTGGCCCCCTCTTTAAAAAGTTAGAAAAACAACCGCTTGAACACATGGGTTGATGCGGGCATGGTTGGGGATGTAGACACTAAATGACCACACCAAAGTAACTATCAATGATATGGAAATAAGTCTTGATTGATCACACATGTTAAAACCAGTGGAAATGCGCGTTGGATATGGGAGGGGGTGAAAGGTGGTGAAGGGGAAAGTAAAAACAAGAATCATGTAACCATGGAAAATTTTTCTAAAAAAATAAGATATTAAAAAAAGTTTGCCCATCACTGGCTTATATTATTAAAGAGTTGAATATTGAATATTAATAGAATTTTTGAACATTAAATATTAAAGAGTTGAATTTTAAAGAATTGAATATTGAGTTCAAATTCTTTTCCAGAGTTACACTGTCAATATTTTTTACAAGACTTGAACTCAAGTCTTAGTTTAATCAAGAAAAGTTTCCTTTATGATAAGCAAAAGTCTCTCCTACTAAATACCTTTAAATCTGTTCCCTAGCTGATGTTTTCCCGTCTGCCACAGATAGAATACAACACTCTCTGGTTTCTCTGTCTGCTGGGGTGTGTGGTGAAGATTCCTTTTATTATATGCAGCTGGAGATTGGCCCTAACATGAATTTTGCTCAGAGTTGAAATTGCAGTGGGAATTGAGGGGAAGTTAAGCATTCCTACACAATTTACCTTAATGAGTACAGCAATGCACTTGTACAAAGGAAAAAGGAACTGAGAGGCTGACCAAGCTGTGTGAAATTGAGATAAGCACGCACCTTCTAATTAGAGGCTGAAACAGACAGTCATTTCTTCCCAGGGCTTGGATAACTTGACCCTATATGAAAAGATCTGGGTCAATGGAATCTATTTTTTGTAGCATGTGGGATGTGGCAGATAGTCTGGCCTTCAATTGCCTGCTTTGTGTTTTGTCTTATTTATGGCTGGTCACAGGCACTGAAAGTGAAGGAATAGACTTGAGAAGAAAATCTTCTTAACCTTGTAAGGGGATGATTTAGGTGTGGAAGACCTATTGGATGATTTTGCAGGAGAGCCTTTTGGGCCTTTATGATTAAAATTTAGAAACATATCTCACAAACTGACTCATGATTCAAAAAAAAAAAATCATAAACCTATTCTGTCCCTTTATTTCTTTTTATTACAGGAGCAGAAGCAAAACTCCTGAGGAATTATTTTCTGCCATAGAATGCCTACTTTTTTTCAGCCATGAAAAAAAAAATCCATTGTAGAATCCTGTAATTAACCGAAGTCATATATATGACTGGAGACATCACTATTCCTTGCAAAATGCCCTTGTCAGCTCATGGAATTCTGCTTACTGCATTTTATCTTCCACGCTTCAATTGGGACAGAAAGATCTTTAACATACTGCTACTATGCAGTAAAGCTGAAATGCTGATGGAAAGTGCAGGTAGGTGTGTGCTCAGTCTAAAGTACTTATAGGCTGTGTAGGAAGGGACAAATTAAAAGAAATGCCTAAAGCTCTACTGATACTAAGGAGCTTGGAGCTTGTGATCTCTCACAGCCTATCTCTAAGGAAGATAAAATGATGAAAAAAATACTTGGCTAAACTGCTGGCAAAACTCTTATTGTTTGTACCACTTCTGGAAAAAGACCCTTGGGACCAGCAGTGGAATCCTGGCTATTGATTGGCTGGTTAAATAGAGGACTATTAGCTTCAGACAGGCTAGATTGATTATACAGCAGCAGAAAGAGCTCAGGCTCAGAGCTGAGTGAACGTCAGGGTGAGGGAGGGAGGGAGGGAGAGAGAGAGAGAGAGAGAGAGAGAGAGAGAGAGAGAGAGAGA
>NW_025374233.1:0-1573 GCF_016433145.1 Gracilinanus agilis
AATTGGGACATTAATGCATTGCTGGTGGAGTTGTGAACTGATCCAACTATTCTGGAAGGCAATATGGAATTATGTCCAAAGGGCCATAAAAGACTGCATACATACCATTTAATCCAGTAATACCCACTACTAGGTCTATATCCTAAAGAGATAAAAATATTTCCAGTGAGTCCCATCTTTTCATTATGTGACCAGAGTATTAAAACTTTGGCTTTAGTATTTGCTCTTCCAGTTCAAACAAGACAACATACCTAAGGTGTACTCTAAGTTTTAAAGCCCTTTAGAAATGAGAGTTAATATTAAAGTATTATCTTCATATTTATCTGTTTGCCCATCATGTCCCCAAGTAGAATATAAGCTTCAGAAAGGAAAGGACTGGAGTCATTTGATTGATTATTGTATTCCCAGTGCTCCGGTGTGCTAAATCATTGAATAAATATGAGTTGAACTGAATTGAATTGAAGAGGAAAGGTCTTCCTCCCACTCCAGTCTATCCACCCAGCTGGTACCCAAATAACCTTTGTTGCTAGAGATAATAAGCAGCAATGAAGGGAATCTGTCCCTGCCATGAGGGGACGGGGCAGTCACTTCTCAGCTCGGCTCACTAGGTGGCTGGAGGGCTGGACCTGTCCTTTGAGAAGACATGAGCCTTGAGGGGTCGATGCCCATGGCTCCATCCACATGGAGGCTTCTCCATGACTAGAGGATGCAGGGGTCCCAAAAGGACAGAACTCTACCAGGCTCAAGAGCATCTATATTTTTTTTTTAGAAAAATTTTCCATGGTTACAGGATTTGCATTCTTTCTCTCCCTTCCCCCCCTTAGCCGACACACAATTCCATGGGTTTTACATGTGCCATTGATCAAGACCTATTTCCATATTCTTGATAGTTGCACTGGGGTGGTTGTTTAAAGTCACCAGGATGGTGAGAGAACTGGAGACTGTGCCATGGAAGAATCATTTGAAGGACCAGGGAGGTTGTTTTGTTTTTTGTTTTCTCTGGAGGAGTATGAGGTGGAGAAGAAGGATATGATGATATAGGAAGAAATAGAATTGGGTAGCTTTTAATCACATAATGATTTCTCCATAATAGTTTGATAAGCTATAACTGAAAGATTTAAATGAGATGTAATAAGAACAGTATGAAAGCTCCTGTATGCACCCTTCCCCTTACATTACCACACACTATGGAAGTTGTGGCATAGGGAAACCAGTTCCCTAGTCTTACAGGATCATCACCAAGTCACTTGAGAAGGAAAAGGAGAAAAGGAGTGGGAGGATACCCTGGTCATAACCCTTATTACTAGAATCTATTTTAAAAATCCATTTCATCAACCTTGCTCAGGATCCCTGTTCAGAATATACATTAAGAACATAAGATCCCAACACTGGAGGGGAAGGGGAAGGGGAGGGAGAGACAGAGATAAGTTTGAGCATATAACTTGGGAAAACTTGGGTGGAAATTTGTCATTATATGTGTTAAAAAGAAATGATGGGAAAGTATATATATATATATATATATATATACACACACACACACACACACACACACACACACACACACATATATATA
>NW_025374234.1:0-4648 GCF_016433145.1 Gracilinanus agilis
TAAATTATATAATATAATACATAATTTATTAATAAATTATATATGCAAAAGTTATAGGTTATATAAAAATAAATAAAATAAAGAATAAAATTAATGGGGAGATAATAGTTGACTTATAATAGGATAATAATAATAAGACAATAGGGTCCAGATGACTTCTAATCACATTTACTATAATATATTATTCAATTTATAGGAATATTGTTTTCCCTGGGAGCATAACTATCCTTTTAAATGAGGAAACGTATTGTTTATAGCTTAAAACAACAACAACAACAAACCCAGACCCAGGAAACAAGGCTTTGGGATTATCATCTCTTGTACTTGACATCTCTTGTATTTTCCCCATCTATTCTCATGCTAAATAAAATGTATTGGATCTGTCATGTGGAATAGAACTGAACAATTCAAATCTGAACACTAGATAGTTTAGAATGTTATGACTTGAACAGTATCTCAAAGCAACAAATGATGGCTCACAATAAAAGTATAGAATACTCATTACTCAACAGAAATGACAAGTAAGCTCATGTGTCTTCATTGAAAATTTATGACTGCCAAAGCACTGTCCTAATAGTGATAATAATATTGCTATTGTTTTATGATCAGGAGAAAGGTTGAATA
This sequence comes from Gracilinanus agilis, assembly GCF_016433145.1. Classification (NCBI taxonomy): domain Eukaryota; kingdom Metazoa; phylum Chordata; class Mammalia; order Didelphimorphia; family Didelphidae; genus Gracilinanus; species Gracilinanus agilis. The sequence goes on from NW_025374234.1 coordinate 625, forward strand.
TGCCTGTGAAGGAGCGATGACATACAAAGAAAGAAGGAAGGAAAGGAGCTTTTGCAGACTCACCTGGAAAAATCTCCCTTTGCCTCCTGAAAAGAAGAAAATGTAAACATCAGTATAACAACTGCATTGCCACCTTCAGAACTCACACTCTTTTTCTAGGTTTCTGGTTTTTCCTTCAAACTAACTCAATTTGGGATTAAGTATTTATAAAAAGATAATTTACTCCATGATTCTGTCAAGGTAAAGACTCATAATCAAGGACTAAGCATGGTTGCACATCACTATAGCCTCATCTAATAGAAAGGCAGAGGGTGGTAGATATCTTGTGCTTAGAAATTTGGAGCCCCAGGGGCTATGCAGAACTGTTATCCTGGCTAAATTCTGTATCAATATGGTTGGCCCTGGGAAAGGAGGTAGGGAGGTTCTGAGATTGCTTGAAGAACAAACTGGCTCAAGTTGGGGCTTCTGGGTTGATCAGTAGTTGGATTGGGCCTATGTTCTTACACTTATAACCTGGACTCAGTCTTTAGCAACAATAGCAAAAGAATCATAAACAAAGGACAGAAGGGGCTGGCTGCTTGCCATTTGGAAAGGATATACAACATTGACCTAGTCAAAGTCATACGTGGGAGAAAATAATAAGAGAATGTGTAACTTCACTCCATTTCTGTTGCAGACCTATTCTGAGGGTCAGCTCTGGTCTAGGGTAGCCCTGATAGATCTGGTTTCATTTGGATTATTCCTAGATTAATGGTTGCTAGGGAAACTGGGCCAGGACTAACTCGAGGATTCATTTATGTTCAGGAGGAGAGCCACATTAATTTTGCTTATCTCACACCAGTCCAGACCCCTGACCCTGCTCCACACAGGATCCAAACTGTGTAAATTCATCATCATTCTCCTAAATTTCCTCTGGGTTACAGGACCAGTGCATGGGCCAGGACCAGGACCAGATCTTTCTTTGTAGAGCAATAGTCACCCCTCCCTTTTTATCTCCACTACATATATTACATTCTGCTTTCTACCACAATTATTTGTGTACCTGCATTATCTTCCCTATTAGACTATAAGCTTCTTGCAAGCACCACTTCTGATTTATTTTTGCAGTTTCTTTGACATCTAGTTCAAGGCCTTCTAGACATACAGTAGGCATTTGATCAATATTTATGATTTAAACTAATGAATAAATTTGTTTTAGTATACTTTTCCATAGTTACATCTAATGTTCATTATTAACTATTTTCTCTTTTGCCATATGGCAAAGGCCTCTTTCTTATCTTTCTAGAATGGGTAAGAGAATTCTTTTATTCGTTTTTATTAGTTGCTTAATGGAATAAATCCAGAGTAAAATGACTAAGTGATACAAACATTATCAATTTTTCCTGACTCAGATTATACAAAGATTTTTCCTTAATAAAGATCTGATCTCTAGGACTGGGTGAATAGGGTTTAATTAATTTACTGGAAATTCTGATGGATTTCATGTGCCTAATATCCCTTCCCTGAATTTGGCTGGAAGCAGTTAAGGAAACAATTAATCAGTGGTTGCAGTCACAGCATTCTGGCCATGTTTGCATGTGTATTTGCTAATTACTTAAGTGATTTACTATTTTTCTCCCTTAATGCATTAGCAGCAGATTATTTTTAGTTTGGGTTTTTATGAAGCTGTCTTGTTTGGGATACCTAAGAGCTGGTAGAAAATTATGGCAATGTGATTTTAATTAATATACTATGATTTCCTGATTTCCTTCTGTGTACATGTATTTGCATGTGCATGTATGTGTGCAGTCTGCATGTGTGAGTGTGTGTGTGCATGCCTTTGTGACTCAGAAAATCACTTCACTAAAGGAGAAGCCAGTCAGACCCCTACCACTAAATCCTTCTTTGAGATGCAATTCACCAATAAATCTGTTAGGTTCTTAATCACATTATCTGGCTCTTTAACACACATAGTCCTAGAACATAGAAAGGAAAAAGTTTTCTCTTACCTGCAAAATATAGGAAGCTAATTCAAATACCACTTCACTATCAACCTCAATAAGTTCCTACAAAGAAAAAAAAGACAGAAAAATAAGGCAAAGTTGGGTTATTTTTTTCTGTAAAGTTTCCCCTACAACCTCCAATACTTTTACAACATATCTATTTTATGAGGCAATCTTAAATTAACTATTTTGACAACAAAAAAAATTAAAAAACCATAAACTGATGTGGTTTGACAATATTTAGAAGAAGCAAGCAGAAAAAACATTGAAGAAAACGCATTTGGGAAGAGCAGTTCGACTGAACCAAATATACATAAAAGAGATCCATGTTGGAGGAAACAAAATTTTGAATGAATTCATCTATCAATTTACAAAGAAAATATATATATTTAGGAAAAATAATTGTGAATTGCAACACTACTGGGTTGATGTCATATCTTGTGCAAGAATTGGATTTAAGGGAAGCAGAGTTGTACAAAAATGTCAGCCTCACCCTTTCTACCAGAGTCATCAAAATCCAGTAGGGAAAGACAAAAGTCAAGAAGACTGATGATAATACAGTGAATGACCTTGGTGTTTTCGATGTCTGACCAAGCTCTAGGCACTTTACAGCTCTGAAGCTCTTGCTTCAGCTGCCTTCATGACCATTAGAACAAATTGTTCTCATTCACCCATTCCACCAGGGGAAGTTTTCACATGCTTGGAGTAGACACCTCTCTAACTCACTGATAGGTTCAAGGCCTTTTGGCTATCCTCAATCTGGTTTAGCAAATCTGCCGAGATGGTTTACCAGGATATGGCCACTGTGCATACTACAGTTTCTCAGAGCCACAGATGAGAGTTCAGTGCCAGGTGAACATCAGAGGTGGTTGAAGAGCCCTGAAAAAGGCTCAGCAAGCCTTCATACACCACTACACTCCTCCTTGAAGATCCATACACCTTAAAGTGATCCATGCTGGAGGAGACATAATTTTCAAAGCACTGATCTATCAATTTACAAATCTACAAATTTTCAAAGAGAAGATATATATTTAGAAAAAATATCATTGGTTGGAGAACTGCTAAAAATGGAGGTACTATCAATAACTACTGAACAAAATGCCTTTCTTATTGTCTTAAAATCTTTGAAAATATTTTAAGGATATGTAAATATAAGCCACTCTAAAAGTATATGTCTTGTAAACAATTAAGCAAAACACCTAAAAGGCCGTGACTATTTCCAATTTATTATTGTTTAATCACTTCAATTAATCACGTACAACTCTCATGATCCCATGTGGGGTTTTCTTGGCAAGGGTTGGGTTGCTACTTCCTTCATTTCATAGATGAGGAAACTGAGGCAACCAGGGTTAAGTGACTTACACAAGGTCACAAAACTGGGAAGTGTCTCAGGTTGGATTGGAACTCATGAAGACCATTCTTCCTTATTCCAAATCCACTGTGCCACACACCTGACCAATTATGTCTAATATTTCATGCCAATCTCTATGCTTTTTTTTAAAAAATTTTTTTTTTATTTTAAACCCTTAACTTCTGTGTATTGACTTATAGGTGGAAGAGTGGTAAGGGTAGGCAATGGGGGTCAAGTGACTTGCCCAGGGTCACATAGCTGGGAAGTGTCTGAGGCCGTATTTGAACCTAGGACCTCCCGTCTCTAGGCCTGGCTCTCAATCCACTGAGCTACCCAGCTGCCCCAATCTCTATGCTTTTAACTGATTATTTAAGAAAAACAAGATGTGTGCTTTAATGTTAATAACTTGGTAAAATCTCATCTACTGTATTTGAACTGTTTTATTGCTTAACACTTTTCCTTTATAGCCTTGTAGATTTTGTATATATTAATGTTTTACCACTGATTTCTTCACTCTGCATCAATTGATATAACTATTATTTTTTCATAAATATCATTCCTTTTAGCTCCATAATATTCTGTTATATTCATGTACCATTTTTTTAGCCATTCCTAAATCACGGGCCTGTTGTGTTTCCAGATTCATATTACAAACAGCATTATTATATATATTTATACATATATATATATA
>NW_025374235.1:0-6098 GCF_016433145.1 Gracilinanus agilis
AGATGGAGGGAAGGCTGGAGAAGGGGCTTAGAGGGGGAAAGAGGGGGAGGGAGAAGATGAGAGGGAGGGAAAGAGTGCCTAGCTCTAATCTGAAGCATTTTGCCCGTTCAGTTTTCCTAAGCTCTTTCCCCACTCCAGAGCAGTCTAAAGAGGTTTGCCAAGGCTCTAGGGGAGAGGCTAGAGGCTAACTCTCAGAGTTAGTGCTAGGCCAGGTAGAGTAGACACCCTTCCCCCATACACACCTAATCAAAGTCTGGGCCAAAGGGGGAGGGGGCTGGAAGAACAGGTATCTGGAGGGTGCTGGAAGGGGGAATGGAAGAGGATTTTGCTCTGTCTTGCCTCCTGCAGGGCTGCCCTTGGGGAGAAGGGACAGGGAAGAAGATGGCACAATCTCCTAGGGTGGAGTCTTGGAGATGGCAGTGCTCCGTGGGCACTGGCAGAATTTCTCCTGTACGTGCTCCCGGAGATGTGCTCAGGCCACTTAGGCTAGGGGGAAACTCTCACTTAGGAGAAGGTTAGAGAGAGGGCTCGAGCTCAGATGGCCCCTAGGCATAGAGGGAGCGAGGGTGTAGGCTAGGAATGACAAGAGAAGGAAGGGGCCCGAATTTCCTCAGTTTCACCCCCCCCCCATTTTGGGACCTCCCCTCCCCTAGCGGCACCGGGGAACTATTTGAAGTCAGGTTTTGCTTTCTTTAAATTGAGTGTGTGTGTGTGTGTGTGGGGGGGGGGGTGTCCAGGATGGGAGGAGTTTCGAAATCTTGGGAAGAAAATGTTTGTTCGGTTCCCACACCCAGACCAGGTTCCTTCTGCAAATTTCCTTTGATCGCGATGAACTTGAATCAAAGTCACCCAGGCACACCAAGCCGGGGAAGCTGGGAACCGGGACATTTTGGTTCCCCTTAAAAGAAGCATCGGAGCCCAAGGGCCAGCCTGACACAGGCAGAAGTGGCTTCTTGAGTAATCTGCCTCCAAGAAGGCGGGGGAGGGGGGTTAGGAAGCCTTGGAATGGGCAGCCTTTTAGGCAGGTCTCTAAGACCCACACCTGCTGGGGGATCACAAAGTGCCAGGGGCCCCAGTGGGCCAGGCTTTTAGAGACTGGAGCTGGGGGGAAGGAGGGAGCCTTAGGCTCCAAGAGGAAAGTTAGGTGGGGGAGGACTAGGGCTGGGGTGGCTGGAGTAGCTGGGCCCTCCTCTCTCCCCTGTCATTATGGCTCCTCTGCAGTGTATTTATAGTGCCCTGAGGTTTACTTAAAGGAACACGCCCTCCAAAATCTGCTATAAAAAGGAAAAATGGCCCCTTATTCCAAAGCTCACGTAGCACTTTTAAAGAGACAGGGGCCTTTTTAGAGTCTGCTCTGGCCAGGGTGAATTTTCAGATGGGGGAAGGGGGCCAGGTCTTATTCAGCCAGAAAGATAGCTTCCATTACTTGGGGGAGGGGGCAGGCAATCTGTTCTCTCATTTCCCAGCCGCGCTCCTACTCCTTAGTTTTTGTCACAATTTTCTCGGCTTCCTCTGCTCCGGCACACAGACCCACGGAGACACGCTGACGTAGCCGGATGGACATGTTGCAGGCCCCAAGTCATACGTTCACTCAGACACCCGGCAGTCCACAGACACACATAGAAGGACACGGCCCCACTGAGAGCCGGACCCAACCCTGACATCAACTCAGCCAGCACCAAGGGAAGGTGCTGGAAGCCGTAGATGAAATCTTACCTCCAGATACATGCCCAAAATGAAAAAGGCCTTCCTGCCCTCAGGGAGCTTACCTTCTGTCCTGTGGGGGCTGAAGGAGGGCCACAGCACTGAGCTGGGAGAGGCTGAAGAGGCAGCTGGGCCGAGGGAATGGATTCTGGACTCCTGACGCCTCTGGGGAAGAGCTGGGAGGTGGAGTGGGTGCCGAGCCATCGTTGGGGATGAGGCTGGGAAGGTAGACTGAGTCACACAGTGCCGACACAGGCATGTGGCATGTATGTCAATGGCAGCAGCCCCGAAGATGTGGGAGCTTCTCCACTTAAATAGAGTCACACACAGTTGATAAGGACGTGAAGATGGTCACCAGCCTGGACATACAGACCCCGACACTTGTCATTTAGTCACATACACACAGAACCACTGCCAGGCATACAGACACAGCATTATAAACCCTCAAGGGCTGGTACATAGCTCTAATAATGAGTCACGGAGCAGCCCTAGTTTTACGGGTGATATGCCCATGGTGGGCCTCCTCCTGCCCCAGCCTCTTCAAAGCTGACCCTCAGGGGTGGAGGAGGGAGAGAGGGCACAGCTCCTTCCCTGGTGCCTCCCTCGAGTCCTAGTGGAGGCTGCAGAAGGGGAATATCCCCACAACTGGACTCCCCTCTAAGGGAGCCTCCTAGAAATTTTAGCCAGCCTCCATTTCCCTCCTGTTCTGTGTCGTGGAAAAATGTCCTTTCCAATCCCAGGAAGTTTCCAAGATGGATCATGGAAAGTCTGGTCTCTACTTTGGGGCTGAATAGGAGACCTTCCCTCCACTTGCACGTACACTCCCCCCTCCTCCCGAATTCAGAGGGATGAAAGGCTGGAGGAAGGAGGCTGATAGTGGGAGTGGGGCTGGGGCCTGCCAGGGGCTGCCGGTAACCTGAGAGCCCGAGGAGCAGGTGTCAAGGAAATGAGAAGCCGCCAGCCCTGTCTAGACAGCCACGGACCATTAACAGCTCTTCCTCGGCAAACCTCCCCCACCCGGCCGGCATCCACATGGGGGCGACCCCGGCCGGGCCCTCCTCTGTCACTCCCCCCACAATGGGCCCTTTGTCTGCCTCCAGACTCTCTCCCGTGCAGGAGGCTCCCGGAGAGACCCAGGTACCCCCCCCCCCACCATCCGTGCAGGCACCGGCACAGACACAAATACGATTATTCGCAGGCACACACAAAATACTTTTGCTCCGTCTCACAGCAAGATGCCAGACACCATCTATTGCCTGCATCTCTGCCTCTGCCTCTGACCTCTGCCCTTTCTCCCGGCCCCTCCCCCACCTTGCTCTTCAACTTGGTGGCTGAGCCGCCATCGCCTCCCTTCCATCTGCGGCCTCAGGCACAGCCATGTTTCTTACTCTCACCTCTGACCCCTGAATCCCAAGGCCTCACCAGCTGCCCCCTCAGGCCTGGAAGCCGCCAGGCACCTCCCTCCTGCCAGGCACCCCCCTCCTCCCGTTCCTTACACCAGGACCTCAAGAGGGTCTCTGACCCTGCCTGGGCTCCCTGGGCCTTGGGACCCCAACAGAGAAAATGTAGACACACACAGGCCCTCCTCCTGCCTGCCTCTGGCCCGTGCTGGGGAGGGGGCCTGCTTTAGCCAGACCCATTCCATCAAGCCACGGAGGGGGGATGTTCCCCAGTAACTTTCTGTCCCCTACAGCGGCCTCTGTTTCCTGCCTCCTTCCCCTGCAATTGTCCAGTCTGAGGCCAAAGGGATGTCTTTTTTTGTTGGAGGCAGAAAGGACTCAGCCTAAGGAAGCTGGAGCAGGTAGGGGAACGGGAGGCACTGGGGGCGATGGCTGGAACGGAGATTCCATTCTGAGCCTCAAAGCTGGGCAGAGACCCAGACAGCTGTAGTGGACAGATGGACCTATAACTTCTAGCCATGTGGCACAGGAGCCGGCTTGGGAAAGGTGGGCCTCCCCCCACTCCCACCCCCACCCCTGCCAGCCCTCATTCTTCCCACATTGTAAATGGCATAAAGCCACCCAGTCCAGCCTGCCCTCTCTGAGGATCCAGGACCACACAGTCTGGCCACAGGACAGTCAGTGGCGTGAGGGAAGGGGGTGGGACAGCTCTCCAGACCCACAGCCCCTTCCCCCAGAGGGAATAATTATAGATCCAGCTCTCTCTGCCTTTCTGGGAACCCCCAGTGACCGTGACCCTAGCCAGTCCCTGACTCTGAAAAGAAGGAAAGAGGGAGGTCCGAAATTCCTCTCCATCCCCGTCCCTTCCATTTCTCCTTCCTCTTGGGCCCCTGTCATCTCAGTCTTAGCCAGCCCCCTCCCCTAGAGGATCCGGACAGTCTAGGGCCAGTGGAAGGGAGCCTGCACCTCGCTTGGGGCCAGCCTTGTTCATTCTAGCCCTTATCTTTGGGCCTGGGAAGGTTTTCCTTTGCCCGTCCCTCCCCCACCTTCCTTTATCTCTTTGCCATGTCATTACGGGACCCCCCCCCCCCTACTACTACTGTTCTCCCTGGCTTGGAGTGTCTAGAGATTGTCTTCCTCCACCCAAGTCCAGATAAAGGCTTTCCTTTCACATTTGCTTTCAGCCCAGGGGATCTCTGTGCCAGGACTGAGGACCGAATTCCTCCCTTCCCAGAGCACTGAGGAGAAAGAGGCCAGTTTCCCAGAATGAAGAGAGAGCACTTTGGAAATGAGCAGTATTCTAATCAGATCCTCTCATTCCAGATCCAGAGTTCTTTTCCTTGCCTTCTGCTGGAGCCCCGAGGGAAGGGAAGACCGCCAGGGGATGCTAAATTCTGAGAAGGTGGGTTCTGTTCCAAGGAGACAACAAAGGAGAAAAGAGGGAATGGGAAGGATTTGGGGTCAGGGCCCTCACCTGAAATGGAGAGTCCTGGGTTCCACCCTGATTAGGAGACAGAATGAGCATTCCTGCCATAAAAAGGGGGCCCAAATAATGCCAGTCGGGAGCCCTTGCAGCTTTGAAGAGGGAAGTGGGTCCCCCTGCCATCTAGTCTACACTTGGGATTGGTCTGGAAAGGCCTCAGGAATAATGGCCTTAGACCCTCTGAGGAAAGAAGGAGGCGATTGGGGAAAGGCAATCAGGCGGCAAGTCTCAAATCTGCCTGCCTGGCAGCCAAGAGTCAGTGTTTTCCTAACTCCCCCTCTGGAGGAGGGTTCTGGGAAAATGGCTCCCAACTGGGAGTGAATCTGGAGATTACAAAGCCAGTCTCTTTGGAGCAACATTTAATTTCCCCTCTGAAAAACATAACCTCCATCCCTGGTTGTGAGGTTCAAAAGAGGACACCCTTAGCTCCCTTGTCCCAGAGGGGTTCCCAGGGTCTTTCCCATACAAAGAGACTCCTCCACCCCCACCCCCAGTCCAGGGACCCCCTGTGCCTGAGGGCAGGCCAGGTCTATAAGGGGCTCATTAGAGGGCTGGGCCCCTGGGAGTATTCCTGGATCTGTTTGGATAAGATGGATGCCCAACTACCTCTCCCCTTCCACCTGAGGGAGGCTGCAGGCAGCACAGACTGAAAGCAGCAGTTGATCCCACACCCAGAGGCTCCCCCTTTCCACTGTCAGCTCAGCCCCTGAAGTAGTCTGGGGCACCACTGGTACCATTCATATCTGTAGATCCTGAGGTACATCAGCCACACTTGTTTTTTAACCCTCTCCTTCTGTCTTAGAATCAATGCTTGTGTATTATGTATCTTGTGGTAAGGGCTAGGCAGTGGGGGTTAAGTGACTTGCCCAGGGTCCCACAGCTAGGAAATGTCTGAGGCTACATTTGAAACCAGAACCTCCTGTGCTGATGGCCGGGTGCCCCCATCCCCTAGCTTCTTTCCTCTGTTGATTTCCTTCATTTCTCTAGGTCTTTTGTTTCTCAGTATGTAAAATGAAAGGATTAGACTAAACTATTTCATTCCACTATTAAGTGCCTAGTGTATTCAATAGCATTAACTCCTACAGCATAGGGTGGTGCAAAGACAAGCACAAAGAACACCACCCTCAGATGGACCACCCCAGCTACACAGACCACAGGCTTGGAGACACACAGGTGAAAAGGTAAGTGAAGCAATTCGAACCCCTCTAGCACCTCCACAGAAACAGATCCCCACCACATGAGCGTAGAAAATGACAGCTGTGTGGGCAAGCTCGGTGCATAGAAAGCCAGGTCTTGGAGACAGGCTATCCTGGGTTCAAATGTGGCCTCAGACACTTCCTAACTGTGTGACCCTGGGCTCGTCACTTGACTCCAATTGCCTCACCCTTACCTCTCTTCTGCCTTGGAGCTGATGAAAAAAAGGAAGGAAGGCAGGGAGGCACAGAGGGAGGGAAGGAGGAAGGAAGGAAGGAAGGAAGGAAGGAAAGAAGGAAGGAAGGAAGGAAGGAAGG
>NW_025374236.1:0-3923 GCF_016433145.1 Gracilinanus agilis
ATTAAATATCTTAAATAGTATAATTAAGATAAAATATATTAAATACATTAAAAATAAATAAATAAATAAATAAACTATATAAATAAAAGTAAATGAGTAATTAAATAAAATTTTGACTTATTAGCCATATATTTCCAATATTTATTTATGTGCCCAAGTTTCCTTTGATAGAATATATGTGTTTTAAAGGCAACATTCATTTCATTTCCTTTCTGGCTTTGTTTTGCCAATACCTACAAGATCTGGAACTTAGGTGTATATAATAAATGCATCTTGATTGATTGAATTTTTTTTCTGTGACAATCTTTCTCTTTGGCTCTGTCTCCATCTTTCTGTGTCTGTTTCTCTTTGTGTGCCCCTCCCTCTGCTTGTCTATCTCTCTATCTCCCTATATATGTCATTTTCTGTCACTGTCTCTGCTTACCCTGAGAGATTCTAACCATTCATATGGACCTTTTGTCTAAGTGCTCAATTCTTCCATTTTTAGGAAGGTCCAGCCACTTTCATGCCTTCATTTCTCTTTGATCTGTTCCAAATGTACCTAAATAGGTGCTTTCCCTTCCCCTCCTTTTCTTCTTTATGTATTGTCTTCCACCATTAGAATGTAAGATTCCTGTGGGCAAGGGCAGTCTTTCTGCGTCTATGTGTTTTCTCAGTGCTTAGTAACTTGCCAGCACATAGTAATCAATGAATGAATGGAACCTATCTCTGTCTACCTTTCTCTGACTCCAGAGTAAAGAAGGAAGCTTATGAAGATGTGTTATCCTCATGGGAGATTCTAGACAATTTCCACTAGGAATGTGTTAATTAAGCAAACACTTATTAACTGACTACTCTATCCCTAGATCCTATATTTATTGCCTCAAGGACTAACTTGTGTGCCATTGTCTTCCTGATAGGGATATGAATGTGGACCCTCCATGAATATCTTCCATAAAGTCCTATACTACTCCTCTCCTATTGTGCAGCTGGCTCTGAAAATTTGAAAGCAAGGCCATCGAAAAGGAAAGAGAAACAAATTATCTATAAATATTCTGGTCACTTTGACTATGGAAAAACATATATACATATATATGGCCATGGTAACACCTGCTCATTAAGAAGAGATTCGAGAATTTTTTAAAAATTCCAATTTGAGAACATGAGTCTTTACAACATAAGTAAAGCTTACTTTCAGCAAGCTGCTTTAATTCAGTAGTCAAATGAAGAAAGCAAGTCTTCTCTATGAAATTTTTTTAAAGTAAGGATGAAGCTTTAATACTTTTTACCAATAACTGGGATACTACATATTATGTATATATATTTGTATATTATATTTTATTTCTATTATATATAATTTTATTATATATGTGTATATATATATATATATGATATTAGGTACACATTTAATATTTTACTGTAACAAAACTCCATAATCCTGTGGATAGGAGAAAATTATTTTTAAAAGTAATAATGTAAATCAAATAATATTAATTTCACTGAAGAATAAAAGTATTATTTTACAGGTTGTTGATTGTTAGAACAAAATAGGAGCCTGTGAGATTATGTAGTTCTTGCCCATCCATTTCATAGATGAGAAAATGAAGTTTCAGAGAGAAGAAAGGATTTGCCTGGAGTCACAGAAGGAGGAAGCAGCAATCTAAAATAATTCTATCTCTTTGCTTCTAGCCTGGAAGTTTTGTAGCTACTATACCATGCTAGCAATCTTCCTAAGATCAACAATAGTCATAACTTTTAAGCAGTTAGAAAAATAAACACTATCTTTTAAGGTGCAAGAAACTTTAAATAATTCATGCTTATATATTTATGTTTATTTTAAAAGTTCTGAAAAAATTTCCATTTTCCAAATAATTTCTGAGTGCAGGGCAGATCAGTTTGGGAAAATGTCTTGTTAAACAATTAAAAGTACACCTTGTAAGATTTTAATATAGAACGTTAATGCTTGACTTTTTCCCCTATATTTTCAATTCTTCTGTATTTCTCCCTTTTCTGAAATTTGCATTTTTTTCCTAGTTATTATCATTTTCTAAAATTTACTGGTTTTGCCTTATGATGGGTAGGGAAACAAGAATGTAAGCTTCCCTTCATTCCTCATAAATCCTGTTCTTTATTTCTTCTCTGACCTCATAGGTCTCACCTTTTCCCTTATCCAAACTTGCTGCCCTAATTACTTTCTCTAATGATCAAGTTCCCTATTCTTTTTTTTAGCATCCTTTTCCATATGACTACTTGTTATCTTTCCCTTTTTGAGAATTCTTTCCTCTGTTTTCATTTGTTCTCTCTTAGAGAACTGATTTTTATGATGTTTTCCCCCCTTTTTTTCAGGTGATTATAGGGCATTTTCTACATTTAAATGAGATTTGAAGTAAATTCATAGGATCCTAAAAATAAACCTAGCAAGGACCACAAGGACCATATACTCCAAGTCCTTCATTTTATGAATAAGAAGACCAACAAAAGGAAATTACTTGTCCAAGGTCATAAAGTCACAAGCAAAAGTAGAATTCTCTGACTTTAGAATCAGTGGTATTGTGTTTTTTACACTATTCCCTACTCTTTTGCTCCTAGATTGCATTATTTTTGAAGGAGGGGACCATATATAAAGATGATGAATGATTATTATGATAATCAATAATATGAAAGTTATACTATCATCATCATTATAATTAGAATTTAAATAGTCCTTCAAGGTTTACAAAGCTCTTTACAAATACTATTTCATTTTATAAATGTTTAATAGTATGATTGGAATACCTATTGATATAAATTTTCCCCCAGAACTATCAGTGTACATTGTATGTAATAGGTATTTAAATATCTGTGGATTTTGAATTTGGTGACACTGGAGCATAATGGGACAGGAACACTTCTGTAAAGATGAAACAATAGATGGAAACAATCATATGAAAATTTCAGACAAAATCCTGATCTACCCAAATTATTTGGATTATAGTTTAGGTTTCAAATGAGATAATATTTGAAAAGTGCTTAGCACATAACCTGGCATCTAGTAGGAGCTTAATAAGTGCTCATTACCTTTTTGGTTTGTGTGTGCATTTTTCTCTTTGACTTGTGTAGCACAACAGTACCCTTCTGGCATGGGAATGGAATTTTGCTAATAGAACATCAACAGCTTCAAAACTGGTCTTTTAGCTACCAAGTGGGAAAAAGAAGTGGAGAAAGAAAGAAAAAAGAGATGGATGGCATGGCTCAAGATGGGAAATTCTTCCTTCAGATCTCCCTCCAATGATTTGGGAGTTTAAATGTAAATTTTCAAACCAGAATGTACAGGGGGAAGGGCCAATGCTGAAACCAGAGCCCCGACTCCCCAGCCCACAGAAGAGCAGAGCTGTTTAGAAAATTGGTCTATTTTTATTTTAGGTCAGTAGTGACTGATTGGTCCTCTTTCTTTTATTTAATCCTGTGGCATTTTGATTTATTTCCTTGCTTGGGTAGGCTCTCATTCTGGTGAGCAGCTGTTTTGGTTTCCAGTGTCTGTGAATACTAGAGATTTCTCCACTTCAGTGAGTGCCTGTCCAAACAGTCTACTCAGCATCACTTCAGGCCACTGACTCCATCTCACTGCAATCCACAGGTGAAGCTAAATGTTCTTAATATCTCCTTTGACTCATGTGCTTCCAGCTGTGACTGGTGTCTGATAGGGTGTCCCGCAAGTGTACTGCCATGACCTCCTCATATCCTTATGTCTCCTCGGATTGGAAATTCAATCTGCCTGTCCCATGCACAATCTGTATTATGGCTTGAGCAGAGACACTTCCTAAATGTGGCAATACTCAGACACCAAAGCCTGCAAATAGCCTAGAATATCTTCTTCCATTTGTAAACCACTGAAGTCAGTGACTCCGAGTCTAAAATTCAAATGTATTTCTTGATGTTGGCCAGGATTTTTACATTTTTTAAAA
>NW_025374237.1:0-3507 GCF_016433145.1 Gracilinanus agilis
CGCCTCCGCTTCGCGGTGCCTCACAGCGGCAGCAGCAGCAGCGCCTCACTTCCGGGTTTCAGGCGCCATCTTGGTGCTGAACACGAACTTCCGGGAGACGTCATTTGAGGGGCGGGGAGAGGGCGGGGAAAGAAAGGGGAGGGGCAGGGAAGAGAGGATAGAGAAGGAGTGGGGAAGAAGGGAGTACTCAGGGGAGGGAAAGTTTAGGACTGAGAAAGGGAGGGAGAGAGAAGAAAGGACTGGGGAGGAAAAGGGAAGCTGAGGAGGGGAGAATAAAATAATTGGAGGGAGGATAAATGAGGAGACGAGAAAGAGAAAGAATAAGTGGAGAGAGAAGGAAGGGCAAAGGATAGGAGAGGAGAAGAAAAAAGGACTGAAGGGAAGGAGGAGAGAATGGTAAAGGAAAGGAGGCTAAAGGTGGAGAGAGAGAATAAAAGAAGGAAGGGGAGGGTGAAGAAAGGACAGAGGAGCCAAGTGGAGAGAGAAGGGGAAAGGAGATCTGATGGAGAAAGGAGAAGAGGAAGAGGGAAAGAGGAATAAATGGAAAAGGTGGGCACCTGGGTGCCTCCTGCTTAGTTCCCCAGCTTCTCTCAAGACTCAGCTAAAATCCCACCTCCTCCAGTATACCTTTCCCTTTCTCTCCCAACACCCTCACCCCCAATCAATTGCTACTTTCTTCTCTAAGGTTACTTTTTATCTACAATATGTCTATCTTGTCTGTACCTATATGTCATCTCTCCTATTAAAATGAGAGCTCCTTTGGATTGTTCTTTTGGACTTTTTGTTTGTGTATGCCTTGTCGTTAGCAGAGTTCCTGGCATAAGCCCTTTAATAATTTCTTTATCTACTGACCAAGGACTGGCTCAATTTCCCTCCTAGAGTTGCGGATGGCTGGGGTCAAGGAAGGAAGGAGTCAGAACTCCTAGCTTGCAAATTGACTGATTGAGAAATTGAAAGAGGTGGTTGCTCTTTCCTCCTCCCATTCCCATTTCCTGAGCTTCCTGGCAGTAGCCTTTCCCCAAACCATATCAGATAAGGATTTTGCATGCCTTAGAGCTCTATATAAATGTTAGTTATTATTGCTGTTATTATCCCGTCCCATTCCCTCCTTTAGACACTTCTTGCCCCATTTTCCCCACCTCCTACTTCTCTCCACCCACCTACCCAATTCTTCCTAACCAACCATATCTAGTTGGGTAGACTCCATGGGGCAGATTTACAGGAAAACTGACAAGAGTCACACAAGATAAGCAGAAGGCAATGTCCGAGGATTGGCATTCTTGGAGGAAATGTGCATCCAAAGATCAGAGATCTAAAGTTGAAAAGGATATCATAGCTATCTTGACCAACTCCATTTAACAGATAAAGTAAGTTCAGAGACCCAAGGCCACCTCCAAATGAGATTTGAACCCATGTCCTCTGACTCAAGAGCCAATGTAGAAGCATTAGCCATGTTGTGAAAATTCATCTTTCCAGGGTCATCCTCAACCTAATTACCAAATCCGATGACCTTTTCCTCTGCCATCTTCTTTGGTTTGGCCCAGGGTCATAACCTGTTAGAATCTTTTGGAATCCTGAGTTCTAGTGTGTTAGCTCTTTCTCTCACACTTTTGGTTATACACAAATCAGAGAAGCATGACATTAATTCCTGCATTTGTCAACTGTGTTTTTTTTGGAACCCCCAAGTTTGCCCCTTTCCCTTGGGAACTTGCATTAAGGGAAATCCTAGACTAACTCTAAAGTATCACCCTCTTCCTGATAATCCAGCCTGGGATTCCTCATTTCCTTGTGGCCATTGTAAAGCTAATCAATCATGCTTCCCTGTTCTCTATTCCCCAAAAGCTATATAAGACCTCCCCAAGTTCTGTTACTCTTTGGAAAAAATCTTCTTTGGTGTTGCGTTTTCCCAGTGACAGTTTGTAGAGTCTCAGAGCTTTGGCTCTGGGTGGTATTAAGCACTTGACTCTGTGTGGCCACCCACTCTTGAGCACCATCTCTCTTTTTTTTTTTTTTTTTTTTTTTAAACCCTTACCTTCCCTTGGAATCAATACTGTGTATTGGCTCCAAGGCAGAAGAGTGGTAAGGGCTAGGCAATGGGGGTCAAGTGACTTGCCCAGAGTCACACAGTTGGGAAGTGTCTGAGGTCAGATTTTGAGCACCATCTCTTGTCCTGATTAAAGACTTGTTCTTTTAGACTACTTTAGTGGTGGTAATTGATTGACTATGAGGAGAGGAAAATGAGGGAGAGGAAGGGTTGAGGATGATACTGAAGCTACAAACCTGTGTGACTGAAAGGATGGTAGTGTTTTGTTTTGTTTTTTTAACCCTTACCTTCTGTCTTAGAATCAATACTATGCAGAAGAGTGGTAAAGGCTAGACAGTTGGGGTTAAGTGACTTGCCCAGGGTCACATAGCTAAGAAGTATCTGAGATCAGATTGGAACACAGGATCTTCTGTCTCCAGGACTGGCTCTCCATCCGCTGAGCTACCCAGCTGCCCTGATGGTAGTATTCTTTTTTTTTTTTTTTTAAACCCTTAACTTCTGTGTATTGGCTTAGGGCAGGTAGATTTTTATATTTTTTTTGTTTTATTTTATTTTTTTAACCCTTAACCTCTGTGTATTGGCTGCTTGGTTGGAAGAGTGGTAAGGGTGGGCAATGGGGGTCAAGTGACTAGCCCAGGGTCACACAGCTAGGAAGTGTCTAAGGCCAGATTTGAATCTAGGACCTCCCATCTCTAGGCCTGACTCTCAATCCACTGAGCTCCCCAGCTGCCCCTGATGGTAGTATTCTTAACAGAAATGAAGAAAATTGGAAGAGAGATCTCTCCTTGATCTCCTCTGCTGGATCCTTTGCATTCTGTGCAAGAAGAATGAGTGACCCTCAAAGCTCAGTCTTAGGCCTTTTCTATTCCGTCTCTATCGGATGTTTAGGAGCACTAGCGCCCTTCTGAGAGCTACTCATCCACCTTTGGTATCCACCTTCCATCCATCACTCACCTGTGGCCCCAGGAAGCTATAGCTTTCAGAGTGGCCACACCTAGACCAGACTGAGAGTAACTGACAGGGGCCGAGTTGGGAGATGTGAAGACTCCGCTCAGTCAGAAGGGGCGGATGAGAACAATTTGTCCACAAAACAATTTGTACAAAATCAGCAGCCTCACTCTCACTCCCAGAGTCATCAAAGTCCAGTGGCAGGACAAAAGTCAGGATGACTGTCCGTGGCCCCGCCAGTGGATGGCCTTGGCATCTTCCATGTTTGATCAAGCACTTTCCTGACCTTTGAAACAAATTGTTCTCATTCACCCATTCCATCGGGGGAGGAAGTTTTAACTTTTTTAAACCTCATTTTCTGTCTTAGAATAAATACTAAATATCTGTTTCAAGCCAAGAGCTTTAAGGGCTGGGCAGAGGGGGTTAAATGAGTAGCCCGGGGTCACAGAGCTGAGGAGGAAGTCTTCAAGTATTTGAGGCAGACATCCTTCCTCACTCAAACTCACCTGCTAAAC
>NW_025374238.1:0-9142 GCF_016433145.1 Gracilinanus agilis
GTGTGTCAGCCAAGGAAAGGTAGAATACAAAGGTTTCTCACCCAAAAATGAGTGATTTTTTAAAATTTGGCCATGATCCACAGTGTGAGTGCAAATGATTTTCACCAAGTAGGAGCTTTATAAAACAGTAGTAGAACAAGTAATGCACATTCAAAGAAATACCAAAATCCCCAAAATCATGATAGCCCAGTTAATGACAATAGCAAACAAACCCACTATCATTTCAATTCTCATTTCAATTCACAATAAATTCAATTTATAGCCACTTCCTGTGCAACATTTTAAAAAAACCTATGAACTCATGGGTACTTGTCACAAGTTCTCCAGATCTAGCCAATCTTTCAACCTTGGCTGAGATATCTTTAACAAAGTCTATTACTGCCATTATTCCAAATTTTGTAATATGCCACTTGCTGAAGATGAAACATTTGCTGTAGTGTAGTATAGACACTGTGCAGGAGGTATGTAGGCAAAAACAGCAGAACTCCAGCACAGAGTATCTAGTTCTGGGACTTCTGAGCCATTAGGGGACCTTTGACCTCACTTCCAGCCAGTGGAGCAGGGAGCAGCGGAATACCACAGGGGACCCATCTCCGGGGGCCCTGTGATTGCCATTGCCAGCAACCACATAACCACAGCAACCATCATCCAATCTACTATTCTGGGGTATCATGGATTTCAAATCGATCATCATTACTGACTGTAATATAGGATTAATATTGCCATGTTTGCTTGGGGCAACCTGTCATTTACTCTAGTTGGAATGTTGACTGTGGCATGAGCCACAGGGCAAGTACAAACTGCCAGTTGGAACCAGGGTATATAAAACTCTGGAGACACAGGGCTGGGTTCTGTTCTTTCCCTACTTCTCCTCTCACCTTCACTTCTACCCCTTGGGGAGGGATCCAGAGTGGTCAAGGGAGGTGGATTATGGGATTAGTTTACCTAGGCCAGGCAGGTTTAGGAGATCTTTGCTGACCCAATAGGACATCAATTAGATATACCTTATCAAGAGGTTGCTTTATTATTTCCATCAAGAGATCATTATTTCTGTCCCAGAGCTGGTCCCTTGGGACAGCTAAAGGTCATAGCAAGGAGTTCATCAACATCCTGAACTTAGATCAAGAAGGCAGTACTAGACTATATTCATAGATTTCCTAACCCACTCTCCAATCCCTCTTCCCTAATCAACTTTCAAATAAAACCTTAGTTTAACTTATGAACTAGTGATTCCAACTTCAACTTAGATCTAAGTAGACTGCTCTTTAAGATTCTAGGAGGGAGGCAGAGTAACTCCATTACTGTTAGACAGGAATCACCATACTTCCCTTCCTGTTTAATCTCACTGTCAACCAATAGAAATTACTTCCTCAGCCAGTCAGAGGCTGAAGAGAAATCTTCTTAAAGGGGTTTAGTTCTTGCCAAGGGAAATTACATCAATCCCTAGGGCTGGCTTAGGCACTGGTTGCTTGTCATTCCACATCCAGTACCATCAGTAAACAGCTTGTGATTAAGCCACATTAGCTTCCTGACTGCTTACAGCTTTACCAATATCCTTTGCAGATCCACCATTAAACCCTCATTACAGTTTTTGGCAAGTTCAGCTTAGGCAAAGAACGTACATTACTATCTTGAGCATGGCTGTTCTCAGGATGGCTTTTATCATTAGTAGTTTCACCTTATTACTCTGGACTGTAACACAGGGAGCATTTGAATTTTGGTTTCAACTTCTGGGAAGACGGTGGCCTAGACGAAGTGAATCTTAAAACCACTGCACCCTTACACACCAAGATAGAAAACAATGCACTTTGAGAAGAAAAAGGACCAAATCTAATAACAGGACAGAGCAGGGAGAACCCTACTGCAGCATAACTAAAGAGGTATGCCAAGAAAAAGGCTTCAATTCTTGAACTGTCAGTTCTGAGGGTGTAGAAGGGGAATCCCAGGATCCCAGGATGCCTCCCCCACGTGCTGTGCAGAGTCTCCAGCAGCCCAGGAAATCTCAGGGCCAGTGGGTGCACCTGTCGGAAGAGAGGGCCTTGCTGGCATTGGACTCAGGGAGTCAAACACAGGCACTGGAGAGGTGACTGGAGGAGAAAACCAGAGAAACACAGCAAAAACGCCCAGAAGATGGTGGCTTAGAGAGAGCCAAACCCCAGAGCGCAGACAGCTTGGCTTCCTCATACCGAGATAGAGAACACAGGGCTTCAAGAGGAAAGAAAACCAGATCAAACACAGTGGACAGCACAGGGGGACCCCACTGCTAGAGAGCTCAGTTCAGCTAAAAAGCTCCTTCTTGTCACCCCACTTTTTTTTGTTTTTTTTTTCTTTTTTCTGTTTATTTTTCCCTTCCCTCAAGGTTTTAGCCTCAGGGCAGATAAAGGAGTAAAATTAATCCAATCAATAGAAGATTAATCCCAACAATTGAACAGACAAGAAGTCTTCAGAGGGCAGAGAAAGTAACTACAAACCTCCATTACCAGCTGGATCTTTCATCAAAGATCATTAAATACATCTGCTCAAACTAGCAGAACAAGGAAGGGAAAAAACATGAATAAGCAACAGAAAAAGAGAAAAGAAATGACAATTGACAGCTTCTTTCAAGGAAGTGAAAAGAGAGCAAATGAAACAGAAATAGAAGAGGAAGTAGTTCCAGCGAACTGGACACAGGCTTTGGAAGATCTCAAAATTCAATTAACTCAAGAATTTAAAACTCAATTAACTCAAGAACTTCAGGAACTCAAAAAGCAATCAAGAAAGGCTGAAGACAATTTGGAAAAAAGGAAATACATGAGCTAAAACAAGAAAATAAAGTATTAAAAGCCAGAATTAGCCAGCTTGAAAATGAAGCAAAGAAGGCAAAAGATGATCTACAAAGAAAATCATACCAGAAAGAAAAGGATGACCAAAAAGCCAGGGATGAAATTCAGTCTTTAAAAAACAGAACTCAACAACTAGAAGCAAATGACTTCACAAGGCAGCAAGAATATATTAAACAAAATTTAAAAAATGAAAAATTTGAGGAGAATATGAAACACCTCATTGATTCAACCTGGAGAACAGAGATAAAAGAGACAACTTAAGAATTATTGGTTTGCCAGAACATCATGGTAAAAGAAAAAGTTTAGATAGCATTTTGCAAGAAATTATCAGAGAAAATTGCCCAGAAATTCTTGAACAAGAGGGAAAAGTGGAAATAGACAGGATCCACAGATCACCTCCTTCATTTAATCCACAATTGACAACTTCCAGGAATATTATAGCCAAATTCAAAAAATACTAGACCAAGGAAAAATATTACAAGCTGCTAAAAAGAAGTCATTCAGATATCAGGGAACCACAGTTAGGATAGCACAGGATATGGCTGCATCTACATTGAAGGACTGGAAGGCATGAAACACAATATTCCTGAATTTTGGTTTCACAAGGTCCTGCAATTTATTATGAAGATCCTGCAGATTTATGATTATTACAGATGGTGTGCTGTGACCTTGCTGAATTTATATGCTTTATTCTCACATCAGTTGCAATCATTTTTGCCCTATTCCAAGGTTTTAAGGCCTTTAAAAAAGTTTATTCTCATATATGGCTGCTTTTCCAAATTAGTTCAACTGGTACTGCAATAACAAACCCTAATGAATCTGTATCCCAAGAAGTACTAGAACAAATGAAGGTATTGGTTCAGGTTGTGAAATAAATTAGAGAGGGTAAAGAACTAGACAACCACACTATTCTCCAACTGGAGATTATTGAAGCTAAACACTTGGGAACTGATGCAATGGCAAACAATAAGGCTACAGCAAATAATAGGGCTACCATAGACAAGGCTACAGGAACTGAGACCACCTTCTCTGTCCTACCTATAGTGGACAGGACTATCTTGCAACCGGGGGATGGCATTGTAATGTAAAATCTTACAAAGCCTTTACCCCCAATGACCTAGAAGTCCTCCAGCATCGTTTTCCAGTTTTACCTCTCACCATATAAGTCAATAAAAGAAATGAAATGAGTGTTTACTCTTTTTAATCCCAGTTTTGATGATATAGAATTTCTACTGGGAGAATTATATTCACCCTCAGAGAAGGAGAAGTTTTTGAATGAGACTAGGATCAATCCCAATTTAACTTCATGGCCTACTGTTCATCAAGATCTGGAACTCACATAGCATGCAAACATGCAGTATTTGGTGCAATGCAGAACAGACCTGTTGGAAGCTATGTGTCTGCATGCAAAACTCCCAGATTCATGGTCCAAGTTTGAAAGGCTTAGGCAGGGGGAAGAAGAACACCCCAGTAATTTCTTGGACAGGCTTATCGAGTCAGCAGAAACAGTTCTAGGCCTTAGAGACATCCAAACTCCAGAGACAGTTGATCATATTAGGCGACAGTTTATAAAAGGTGCTTTGCTGCCTATCCAGACATACTTTAGGAAGAGCTGTCCCCAATGGGAAACATTGTCTCTTGTAATACAGGTTTTAGCATTGCCATGTTTGGCTTAGGTCAAACCTGTCAGTTGCCCTTGATGGAATGTTATGGGTGGCATGCGCCATGTGGCAGATACCAACTAGCTGTTGAACTGAGAGTATAAAGTCCCTGGAAACCTAAGGCTGGGTTCTGTTTCTCCCTGACTTCACCCTCAGCACTCACTTACCCCTAACCCACCCCCCTGGGCCCTGGGTGGAGGGAGAT
Source organism: Gracilinanus agilis (assembly GCF_016433145.1). Classification (NCBI taxonomy): domain Eukaryota; kingdom Metazoa; phylum Chordata; class Mammalia; order Didelphimorphia; family Didelphidae; genus Gracilinanus; species Gracilinanus agilis. Next base: position 4,689 of record NW_025374238.1, read on the forward strand.
GGAACATGGGAAATTAGGCCTTAGGATAGAGTAGGGTTTTAGGACCTATCTTTACGAGCAAATCAATATTATCTATTATCATCATTTACAAGGTTAGCCAATAGATCTACTCACTTTCCTAACCAGAGACTGCTTTGCTCTAAACAAGGGTTGCCAGCCCTCAGTCAGCCAAGACCTTCCAAGGACCTTCTACTAGCTTCAACCAGTGATTTCATAGCAACAGATTAGTGTTACCAAGCCCTCTTACCATTGCCTTGTTCCTTCCCCAGAGACCAATAAATCCCATAGCCTTTAACCAGAGGATCCTGTGGTTATTCCCTTACCATCAAAGGCTAAGGAGGACAGGCAACAAGAAGGGAATTCTGAGCTGTTAAGGTTCAAACAAACTCCATAGTTGAGGGGCAGGATGTTCTACATGCACTTCCTGCCAGCCTGCCATAACCAATAAGAGGCTGTTTCCTCAGCAGGGAGGGACCGGCTACCTGACACCTTAAATGAGCCTAGTGGAAGCAGTGAGGTTTCACTGGGCATTCACCTTTCAGGGTTTGGATCCTTGTACTTTCATAAGCAAGTTTCATACCCAAATGAGGTTGCCCACTTCAGCATAAGAACTGTTATTTTTAAAAATGATGAAGGCAGATATTATAAGGGAAAATAGTATTTTAATTAAAGCCATGCTGATAGAGATAAATCGGTCGATTTTACATGCCTGTAAAACATCTATTCAAAATGCCCGCCAGTACCTATCTCCTTCCATCTCTTTTCTCTCCTACGCCAATGAGCCAACTCAGGTAGCAAAGGAGGGCATCTCAAGCCCGCCCTCCGAATTTAAGCTGTGCTATACATTGGTTCCCGTTGTCTGATGTTATCAGGTCAGAAACCAGAAACCCATTGGATCACGGGGAATGTAGTCTCAAAGTTCCCCACATGTGCAACAGGAAGTTTGTAAGATACTTTTAAACAGCACCTCCCTGAATTCCAAACGCACATTTCCCCCTGAGATCCGGCAAAAAAAAAGGGTTGGCCCTTTTTTCTTCACTGGATCTGTAAACATAGTCAACTTCTAAATTTTAGGAATTTGGGGATAAAAGAAATGGATAAAACTGGCCGCATTGGCAAAAAGCCAATTTGGGGCAGCCCCTATTGGCATAAGACAAATGCATTCAACTCATTCAACTCTCCATAGTTCAAATCAACTGTACCCCAAAGTTCAATTTTTATCTTCATGGCATCTTCACCAAACAGGTTTGTTGTCTGGATTCTGGGGAGATGGCAAAATCCTTATCCTGAAATTACTCTCAAAAGAATTTAAACTTTACATTATAGATTATAAAACATACATTTCCTTCTAAGAATTATACATTTCCCCCTGAAATTAGTCCTAAAAGAGTTAAATATACATATATTTTTACATTATCGATTTTTAAAAACTTAACACACATCCCCCTGAGGAAAATTCTAAACAACACATTTCTCCCCTGAAAAGGGTACCTCAGGTGAGCTAAGGATACATGGCTGAGTTGCGGGGTTGTATGGAATCAATTGGCAAAAGAAATAAAATAAATAAATAAAAAGAATAACAGGCCCTTGAATCAAGGCCCAATTAAAGTGATTTAAGCAGTTTGCAAACACCTATTCAGGGCCAGGACTTCAGAAAATTGCCATTCTCTCTATATATAAGAGAAATAAGGAGAATGCCTTTCTCTGGTCTGATTTTCCCTGCCCCTTCTCAGGGAGTGAGCCATAAATGATAGCCAATCTTAGGTGCTTCACCAGGAATTTAAGTTAAAGGGGACCCTCGTCCTTAAAAAAGACTGGGACTCCAAAAACTCAAACCCCAGTTTCAAGCCCTTCAGTATTGGCATAGAACTTTTGCAATCCATGGCTGTATGGCCTTCTGCCTGGGCGCTTTGCAGATTCTCAGTTAGTCTCCATGATCTTGTGGCTCTTTTAGCACTTCTCCTGGAATCAGACAGAGAGGCATTAAATCACAGTCCCATAATATTTACCAATAATTGGCAGGTTACCATAGTCTCAGGCTCTTCAGGTATGCATCATTATAGCAAATATATATTTGCATTAAGCTTATATCACTGTAAAATAAAAAAAGATTAATAATGATTATATATGTAATTCCAGTACAAGATGAGAAAAAATCAATTGCTCTAATTAAAAACATTTAAAGAACAAATATTGCATTGCACATGTAAGAAAAATAAAATGTCAAAAAATGAATAACTTAGAACTAGTGAAGTGTTTTACAAAAATAGCAGATTCACAATGCACATTCAAATAAAGTACCAATTTTTCTAATAACACATTTTAAAACAATAATAAACAACCCATTATTATAATCGCTTGCTATGATGTTTAAAAAATCATATACTTGTTACAATTTTCAACCTTGGCTAAGATATTTTCTCAACAAACTCTGTTACTGCCTCCATAGAAAAATCTGATATTAAAAAACCTTCTGGTCTAAATTATCCTCAGGAATTCTAGATCCTTCTGATAGAAAAGCAGGCTAAGACATATAGACTAACACAAGTATACAGGAGCTCTCTTGGCTTCCTGTTTAAAAAAAATCCCCGGGTAGGAAATTTTCATGTTTCTTCTACCCATTTAAGACAACAATTCTTTAAAATAAATGCATAAAAACCTTATCATTTATACAGAAAGGACTAGGATCTAAAGTAAAATGTAAAAGACTTCTCACAAAAATACAATTTAAATCTCAAGGCAGGCATCAAACTCTCCAAGGTTGTACCCAATTACCAAGATAGACATGATAAGGCAATTTACAGCTTTTAAAATGTGTAAGATGTTCAAATGGTACGAGAACAGCATCCTTAAATAAGTTAGGAAATACAATATGAGTACCAGATAACAAGCTATATAGTCAAAAAACCTCTTCTACCAGTTCTAATAGATTTTTTTTTCATTATTTGGGAGTTACAATAAAATCATAAACAGAAACTTCATTAGCTTAAAATGATTCAATGCAACAGGAAAATCAACAAAAAAACGACAAAATTAATTCACAAAACTAATCAGCAAAATACAGTAAGATAAAGAGTCTCTTTAAAACAGAAATAAAACCCATTTCAGTTCTGAGGTTTTAAAATCCACCTCTGGTCCAATTCAAAGTTCAAATTCAAGGTCCTTATAATGAATCTCTTCTCTAAGCATAAGGGTTTTAAAGTTCAAAGTTCTAAGCAGGTATGGGGGTGAATTTTCCCCCTGAGTTTCAGTTTAATAATTACAAGAAAGTTTGTCATTTTACTTCCTATTTGAAGAGTAAACACTAGCTCCCACTTGGAAGCGTGGGCTAGGAGCTAGAGAAAAGCTTAGGTCAGTTTTTAGAAAATCCCACGTGGAGAGATTGTGGGAGGGGTTGCCCCATGGAGGGCAAGAATGGAGTAAAAGCATTTTTCAGGTTGAGAGTCCTTAACAAGAGTGAAAGTGGAGTAAAAACGTCTTTCAGGTTAAAAGTCAGTATCAAAAGAGCAGGGGGAAGATTAAGGTAGACTTCCGGTTAAGATGGCGGCAGAGTAAGGAGCAGCTGCTCGATCTCTCCTGACCGAACCACACAGGACCCCTCAAGGGGAAATAAAAACGAGTCCAGAGGAACGAAGGAACCCCACAACAGGGCGCAGCATTGAAGGTACGCAGAATCAGGGCATTTCCACACTTTAAAGGGGTGAAACAGCTCTCACTAAAACACGAGAGGAAGAAGCCCCTCCCCCACCCCCCACACCGCACAAGCTGGTAAACAGGACTGGGGCAACCAGATAATCACTGGCAGCCCCGGAGCCTGTACCTGTGTGCTGCAAGACGAGGGACCCCAGGTGGCTGGGACTTTCCCTGAGCGCCCACGTGGGTGAAGGCACCGCCTCCAGCCAGGACAAAGGCCCCTAAAACGCGGCCTTTCCCAAGCACAGAAGGCATCGCCTCAGGGGCGAATAAAGATCTCCAGCCCACAGACTTTCACTACCTTCTGCGGGGGTGAAAGCAGGGCCCTAAGAGCATCAGCGCAGGCAAAGGCAGTGCCCTAGGCTTGAATAACGATCTCCAGCCCAGGCTGGGACCTCCAGTGAGGACCCAGTGCAGACCTGAGTGTGGCTGTGGAAGCAGCCCCAAAGACTGCTGAAGGAACCTCGGGCAGAGGGGCAGACTGGGAACTACCAGGAGGCCTGACCCCGAGGACAAGGAGACCAGAGCCCCCCCCACCCAAAGCTTGCAAGGCCCAGGCAGACCCAGAGTGCAAAGACAAAGCGGAAAAGGGGCGGGGCTAACAATGGCCAGCAATAAGGAAGTCGAGAAGAAAAAGACCATCAAGAGAAACTCTGGAACACTCGACAACTTCTACACAGAGAAAATCCAGACAACAGAGGAGGGAAAACAAAAATCCAAACCTCCCCAAAAAAATGAAAGCTGGTCACAAGTTATGGAAG
>NW_025374239.1:0-3818 GCF_016433145.1 Gracilinanus agilis
CTTTCTTTCTTTCTTTCTTTCTTTCTTTCTTTCTTTCTTTCTGTTCTAGGAACAACTCTAAGACAGAAGGGCAAGAACTAAGGAAATGGTATTGAGTGGCTTGCCCAGGGTAACACAACTAAGAAGTGTCTAAGATTAGATTTGAGCCCAGATCTTCCCAACTCCAGGCTTAGAACCCTATCCACTGAGTCACCCAGCTATGTTGACTCTTCTATTTGATTTGCCACTGAAACCTTTTGTGTGTGTTGTCTCTCTCGTTAGAATGGGAGGTCTTGGAGGGCAAGGAAGGCTTTTCTTTTCTATTTGTATTTCCAGCTTAGTTTAGTGTTTTGCTTAATTTATTCATTCATATTTAACTGGAAAGGATGTGGGCTCATTATTTAAAGAAAATGAAGGAAAGTAGATCAAGCATTTATTAAGTACCAATTAGAGGCTAGCTCTGTGCTCCTGATGATACAACAAAAACAAAACATTTCCTATCCACACACACACACACACAAAGAAATGCTTACATTCCAGGGGAGAAGACAGCATATACATATATAATGCAAAATAAGACTAGATACTCCTAGGAGTCACATTGGATAGAGCATCAGGAATAGAGTCAGGAAGATCTTAGTTCAAATCTAGCCCCAGACCTTTACTAGCTGTGTGATCTTAACCCTGTTTACCTCAGTTTCTTCATCTGTAAAATGAGCTGGAGAAGGAAACAGCAACCCACTCCAATATCTTTGCCAAGAAAACTCCAAACGGAGTTGCAAAGAGACATGACTGAAAAACGACTGAAAAAAAATACAAAATAATTTGGAAGAAGGCCTAGCCCGGACAATGTCTCATGTGGGAGATGGGGTTTGATGGGAGCTTTGAAGGAAACTAGGGATTCTTAGAGGCAGGGACAAGGAAGGAGCTAGTATATTCCAAGCATGGGGGAGCACAACCTTTGCAATGGCATAGAGGAAAAAAGTTGAATTTCATATTTTGGGAAATAATAGAAAAGCTCATTTAGGTGACAGTTCAAATACTGTACTAGCCTATTAAGTGCCAATTAGAAACTCAGCTCTGTATACACAACTATACAAATAAATAAATGTGGTATATGTGTCTCTCTGTGTTTATAATATATAATAATATAAAATGTCCTTCCCTTTCTCCCTCCCTTCCTTCTTTCCTCCCTCTCTTTATATGTGTGTGTGTGTGTGTGTGTGTGTGTATAAATATATAAATCCAAGCCAGAGAAGGCCTTCAGAATTTTGAGGAAGGTCTCCACTGGCGATTCATGGCGAGACAAGGATCTGAGTTGCATAGGATAGGAAACATGGATGAGTTCTGATTAGTGGAAGGATTTTCTCTGCTTCAGAAGCAAAGTTGCAAAGAAAGTAACCACAGCTTTTTTGATTGCAGAACACTGAACATCAGTTCTCAAATACAGATATTATTGGAAGAGGAAACAGAGAAAATGGAAATGACTTGCACAAGGTCCTTCCAGCTAGTAAAGAGCAGAACGAGAACCCCAAATCCTAGAAGTTATACTTTTCCTGAAGGGAATTTGGGGGGGACGAGGAAAGAATGTGACAGTGATGTTAGTGTGATAAGGCAACCAGAGAAGATATAGGAGAAGGTATGTGGTGCAACAAGTCTAGGATTTAGAGTCAGAGGACCTGAGTTCAAATTTGACCCCAATGTTCTCCAAAATCTCATTTGAAGAATGAAGGAGTTGAGCTAGAAGACAAAATCTAAGCACTTCTCCAACCCTTTAGGTCTCCTGTGAGTAGATACCTTGACTGCTGGGGTAGGGCTGGAAGCAAAGAGATAAAGAATGAGAAGCCTTCTTTCAGCTAGTTTCCTCCCCGCCCCTTTGGAGAAGCAGCTGAGTCCCACCCACCTCCCGGAAATGGGACTCATCCGGGAATGATTTGCATTTGGCTCTGGGTAGAAGCTACTCCAGGAAACCTTTATCTCCAGTTAGTGTGGAGGGGCTGCAGTGGTCCTGCTGGGAACCCTGGCACCCTTTGTTCACTGCCATGGGATAGCGAAGAACTCTGGGAAGAGTCACCAGAGCTGAATGTTTGCTGCTTCTGCCTCCTTCCCCTGAGCTCCTACCCAAACTAACTTTTATTAAGTGCTCTCTGTGTGCTGGGCATCCTGCTAAACCCTTAGGATGGATAAAAGGCAAGCCTGGAGTACTTGCCCACAGCGACTTCACACTCAGCTGGAGGAGACAGAGGCAAAAATCTAGGAACGTCCCTGATCTCTTCTATACTGTGTAAATTGGAGAGAATCTCAGAGGGAAGGCCCTAGCATGGGGGGGGTGGGGGGGGGCTGGGAAAGGCCTCCTGCAGAAGTTGGGATTTGGGTGGGCACTTGAAAGAAGTGAAGGGGGAGGAGGGAGAACACACCAAGCATGGGGGATAACTAGTGAAAAGACACAGTCTCCGCTGGGGGAGAAGGTATGGAGAGTCTTGTTCCAGGAACAGCAAAGAGAGAATAGGGAAGGGAGTAAGGAAGAGACCGCTAGACTGGTTGTAAACTTGAAAAGGCTAAGGAAGAGTTTGGTATCTGATTCTGGAGGTACTAGGGAGCCACTGAGGTTTGAGTAGGGAAGGGGTTACGTGGTTAGACCAGAGCTTAAGGGAAATCACTTTGGCAGACCTGATAGAAATAGATGGAACCTAGAATGTCAGAGCTGGGAGAGTCCTTACAATAGAGGATTTCAGGGCTAGGAGGGGAGCCTTTAGAACTTAGAATGTCAGTGCTAGAAAGATATCTAGAACACAACCTCAAAGCTTGAGAGGGCCTTATAACAACAATATCATCATTGTGATAGTGACATTTTTATAGCACTTACTGGGTGCTACGCACTGTGCTATACAATTTGCAGATATTTCATTTGACCCTCACCTGGGAGGCAGGTGCTATTTATGTCTTCATTTTACAGATGAGGAAACTTAGACTAGAGGAGGTTAAGTGACATAGCCAAGGTCATATAAACTGAGGTTGGATTTGAATTTAGGTCCTCCTGCCCCTGGACCTGGTTTTCTATTCACCGTGCCACCTCATGTCTGACCCATGTCAGAATTGGGACGGCCCTTAAAACATAGTGTCAGAGCTGGGAGAGCCCCTATAACACAAGACCTCAGGACTGAGGGGTTGGCTTTGAATATGTATTTGTCAGATTAGGAATCATGTCACCTCCTGAAATGTTCTATCTGGCCAGGCGACAGGATTCCTAATCTGAAGAATACAATGAGTAGGATACAATACAATGAAACTTCGAAAGAGTTGTCTTAGAAGCAGACTGACAGATGAGCATTTCCTTTCCTTTGGCCCCCTCTTTAAAAAGTTTGCCAGTCACTGCCATAGAATATCGAATGTCCTAGCTCCAAGGCAACTGAAATAAGAGAAAGACCCAGTTTGGGAGCTGAATCCTCTTGGAGACTGTCTGGTCCAATTCCCTCCTTTATCTATCTGGCAACTAAAGCCCATAAAGTCAAAATAATTTGTCTAGAGTCATGTAGTGAATTCTTCATGTGGCAAGGAGTAGAATTTGGTCTCCTGACTGCCAGGTCAAAAAAAGAAGAAGGGAGTATGTTCTGCAAGGGGGCGGGGGGGGGGGGGAACACCCTTCCTCCCCAACCCACTGCCACATCTACTCATCACTTGGTTTAAAACTGGGTTGGATTTTGATGTCTCTATTTTCTCCCTATTCAATTCCTTCCTTCTTCCCTCTCCTCTCTCTTTCTCTCCCTCCCTCCCTCTCTTTCTTTCTTCCTTCTTCCCTCTCTCCTTCCCTTTCTTTCTTCCTTTCTCTCTTTCTTTCT
>NW_025374240.1:0-5494 GCF_016433145.1 Gracilinanus agilis
TTTTTTTCTCAAGCAGATTAGGGTAAATCATGTTTAAGTGACTTTTCTAGGGTCAAATAGCTAGTAACTGCCTGAGGCCAGATTTAAATTCAGGTGTTCCTGACTCCAGATCCATCATTTTATCCACTGAGCCATTTAACTAGCTCTGTATTTAACATACTTTTTACATAATATTATTTAGTTATATATAATCAACATAACCATAGACTATACATAAAATATTTATTTTAAAGGAAAAGATGGTCTCCAATGAATGAGTAGAAAACAATGAATGAGGACATCTAAAAGAGTTATACAGAATGAAAAAGACATTAAAGAAGTATGACAGAGATAGAATAATACATTTGAAGTTCTCTGTACTATTACCCACAAACTCTTTTGCAAACAACATTTTTAGTATTCTCTTAAGAGGAAAATAATTTGCAAAATGCAAATATAATTTGCAATATTATGTCTCATTATTAAGTAATGTTTCCCATTTTGCAATAATTTTTCCAGGCTCTATTTAAGATATCTTCCTCCTTTAGTCCATTTTTCAGGGTTGTTTTCATTTAAACATTCAATGTTGATTATATTTAGAGATTATATTTAGGTCTTTTACACCTTCATGATCTCGGGATAAAGCTCTTAAACCACTCTGGGCCCAGTTTCCTTATCTGTAAAATGAAAGATATAGACTGGATGACCTTGAAGGTCTCAGTTCTAAATCTATGATCTTAGGGCCTGTGGTGATACAAGGATTATAGAAAATGCAGTCTATTTGTGGGAGAGATGCCAAGTAGGGAATTTAAGGAGGAACAAGGAAAGTTAAACATTGCAATTGAATTGAATTATCCTAGCAGACACTGTTGTCTTTAATCTGTTTTGTTCACAAAGTACAAGTCTGACTTAAATCTCTGGGATCTAGGGAGAGCATAGCTATACTGCTTGGGCAATCTTCCTAGGATTTGGGTTATTTTCTGTTTCTTTTTTCCTGAGTAGAGGCATCCTAAAAAGCAGAGATGACCTCAAGTATCATTTGATTTTTTTGGACAATACATGTTTTATTTTTTATATTTTGTCTAGGTTACATGTAGATACAATTTTAATAATTTGTTTTTACACTTTGCAATCCATGTTCTCACCTTCCTTCCCAAGATAGCAGGTAGTATGATCTAAATTGTACATATGCTAACATGCAATATATAATTTCATGTTCATTATATTGTGAAAGAAGATACATATCTTTTATACTAGAGAAAATTCATGGAAGAAATGAAGTAAAGAATGATCCAGGTGTTATTTGAACTAAAATTGCGTGGTATTTTCACATTGTAGGGTCAATTTTCTGGGGGTAGAAGAATCTGTAACAATAAGTCCATTCAAAGCCATCACTGACTAAATTTCTGGGAGACTCAGTTCTATAACCCCAATGAGGGATTTTGAGAGCTCAGAGCTTTTAAAATGCACAATGCTATGGATATGGACATATGGGAGAGAGTAGCTATATTAATGAAACCCTGCTCCATCATCAAAGCATAAATAATACTGGAAAATGTTATTGAAATCAATATCTCCCTAGTTAACTTGTAAGGGTCTGTATTCTATTTTTGTAACTAGTTTAGCATACTTCATATACTCAGTGGGGATTCCAAAAAACATGGATATAAAACCGTAGGACTGAGTCTGTTTCAACTGTTTTTTGTTTGTTTGTTTTTATTTTGCCCAATGGCCTTTTCTATTCTTTATCCCATCTTAAAATTTCTCTTGATTATGATCCTCTAAAAATTTCTGCACAGGACCATTTTTAGATTATATTTTTCTTTCACGGATGTCTTGGGGGAATTCTATTTTTGTTCTCCCATTTGAGATCTGACTTCTCAATCAATTCAGTGTATTATTAAATTCTTTTATCTCTGACCTGATCTGACTCTTCCTCTTTCCCTTCCATTCATTAACTGTTTTACATCTATTGTGCAGGCCTGGTAGTCTTTCCTTTAGTTATTATTCTAAATTTCTCCAAAGCATAAATACAAAGAAGTCATTGCATATCCCAAGTTTTCTCTTTGCTCACAATTTTCTGTTCATATTTTGAGGAATATGTGTGTGTATGTGTGTATGTGTATTTTTTTCAGTCAGAGGAGTCTGACAAAGAAAGAAAATACAAAAACATTTTAAAAGTTATATAAACAGATAAATGAGAAAAGTATTGTAAAAATACTTGGAATAATGAACTGACTTAGCTCTGTGAAACTGACAGAAGCACTCTGCTATTAAATATAATCAATATTGAACACTTTAAATGAAACTAGCCCTGAATTGTGGACTGAAGGATGCAGACACCTTAAATAGAGCCTTAGAAATAATTGTAACATGGGGATTATTCCTTAATAATTAAATATAATATTATGAGTTTTTCTCTATAGGAAGGATCCTAAAAATATGTGTATTTGGAGGGCAATGGTACAGTCTTAAATGTAGAAATAACACAGAGGTAGGATAAAGAGTCTGAGGTTATTTAGGTAAGCCTTGAGTTCCTCATGGATGAATTTAATAACTTTGACTCCATTCATATCTTCTCTGACTGCCCTTGAGTAGCTACTGCTGTTGATAATCCCTTCTACTTTATAACTTGTTTGTCCTTGGTTTCTGAGTTACAAATATCTCCAAATTCTCTTCTTTAGTTATATCATTCACTGGATGCAGCTTTATACTCTGCATGCTTGATATGGTTCTTTGTCTCCTTTTTATTTCTATGTAAATATTTAATATAAGAATCTATCTGTTATTAAAAAAAACCCTTACTTTCTGTCTTAGAATTGGTACTATGTGTCATTTCCAAGGCAGGAGGATAGGAAGGGCTAGGCAAGTGGCTTAAGTGATTTGCCCAGGATCCACCAGCTAGAAGGTATCAGAGATCAGATTTGAACCCAGGAACTCTCATCTCTAAGCCTGGCTTCCTATCCAGTAAGTCATATAGTTGTCCAAGTTTATCTGTTACTATATATATATATCTGGTACTATAGAGGGACAGAACTTTTCAGTAGGCATTTATTTACATTTTATCAAAATGATGATTCACATTTATAGGAATTTTGATTTAAAAATTTTTGCAACAATCCTGAGTCATAAGTAGCCTAATTATTATTTCTTCTGCTTTATAGATGAGAAAACAGAGGTGTGAGAATTGTGACTTGGCAGGGATTATGTAGCCAAAATGGGTCAGTGCCAGGATTAGAATCAAGTTTCCTGATTCCAGTTCAATACCCTTTCCACAATAACAGGCATTCTCTTTATTCAGTGTAAGATAAGTTTGCATGTGGGTTGTTCAAATATATAAACACAATTTGTAGGTGGAATATGAACCGAGACCTGGCCCACCTCTATTGAAAGGAGATGCAAGGTCAGTGGCTATAATGCCAGTAAATGTTAGCTAAGGGTGGATGTGATTGAAGGGGGCAGGCAGACTCGAGGGGCCAACGGGCTCGGTGCTCTTTCCTTCTGTCTCCAAGAGGGATATTAGGCTGGAATTATATCCTCCTTCAAATTTCTTTGGTCAGGGGCATTAGTCTCAATTTAGAAGGAAAGGTCTTGGCGAGAGAGTGGTCTTGAGTACACAGCTCAGCTCCTTTCCAATAAACATTGGTTTATGTAAGCAGCTTTCATAAATAACAAATAGTGAGTAAGCCCATTTATCCATCAAAATAGCAAGCAGAAATTAGAGAAGTATTACAACTGACAATAGACCAGAGAATACATTAGAGTGCATGAGTTCTTCAGTAACGTGTGAGATTATAGTTCAAACCAAGAGAGAGGCGCAGAGGAATAGTCTTTGGATAGGCAAGATGCCAATGAAAGATGTGTTGAGAAGCTGACTTCCACTCCATATCTGTTTCTGTTTCTCACTCCATGTACATCTCTTAAAGACTCTCTGCAACCTCTGTGTCTCTCTACTAATGAGGGCTGGCACCAATAATGTGAGTGCCTTACCCAGGTATGTAGTATCATGTTATACTCAGAATTCTCTGCCAATGCAGAGTCTTATCTCCTTCCATATATGCAGTCATACACAAAACACATCAGGACTACTTGGAAGCCAGATTACATGATCATTAATGAAGACTTATATACCATCAACACAGCCTTTCCAACAGTTGTTAATTTACTAGTTAGATGGTGTATGGTAGTTATTTAAAAATTCTCTGAACCCAAGCCTGTGCCTTACACATAGTGGGTTATTAATAAATGTTGAATACATAAATGGATTCACCTTACAATATTCTAAATTCTTGAGATCATCATGCAAGTTTATCCCTTTGAAAAGTGATTATTTATTGCTTTGTAAAAATCTTAGCAAACTAATGGAGAGAACATTGGTAAAAGAATCAGAACTATGTCTTGTACTTGATTTTACTGTTAACCAGTTTTATAATACTGGGCAATTAATGTAGTCTTTATGTTCTTCAATTTTCTCATCTGTAAAATGGAGATCAAAATATTGCTCCTGCCTATTCAGTGGGATTGTTGGGATGACAAATTGAACAGAAAAGGGAAACATGCTCTGAAAAAAAAGCTAGATACTATATAGTCTTACTAAATATATTTTCCCTTCAGGGTAAAGGTATGAACAAGGACAACACATAACAGAAAGAACAATTGATATTCTAAAGTGGTTTCTAAACCATTTTGCTCTTGTAACAACTTGTCAGGATTGTGGAATTCTGTCAAATGAAAGCAGTAGTTGACATTTTTCTGACAGGACCTTGTTGCACTTCTTTCTTGAATTTCTAAGAATTTCTTACTGTTTAGCTCTATGCAAGATAGAACATTATATTATAAGAAATTATATTTTCTTCATCAGGTCTTCTTAAACACAATATTGTTTTTGCATATTTACCTTTTCTTCCATTTGATAGTATGAAAATTAGAATGTTGAAGCTATTTTTTGACTTTTTTCAGTTCCTCACACATAGAACATTATCTCTTGTTTCATTCACCTTTATATTGACTGCTCCCTATGCCTGGAATGCATGCCCCTCTGGGATACTGTCACCTCCACCTCCTAGATTCAAATTTTCTTTAAGTCTTAGATCAAGCAGCACTCATGAAACTTTTCCTGACACCTCAGTTGCTAATATCTCTCCCTACCTAAACTATATTGTATTTTTCTAGATATATTTGTATGCACACATATACACATTAGATCCTTGGAGGCAAAGATTGGTTCACTTTTGATTTTTTTGTATCCCCACAGAGTCAGTGACTAATAGAGGCTTATTGACTGAATGATTTAAGATTGAGTTATTTGTTTTTATCATGTTTAAGTAGATCTTGTTGAGTTTTAGAAATGGAGGAAATAAAACCAACACACATTTTGTAGTTTACAATGCAATATTTCCATATTTAAAAGTTATTTTTATAATGTATATTTTCATTATGTTGCCAAAAAGCTGTTGGAATTTTTTCTATATCTATCTATCTATCTATCTATCTATCTATCTATCTATCTATCTAT
>NW_025374241.1:0-5897 GCF_016433145.1 Gracilinanus agilis
CTCTCTCTCTCTCTCTCTCTCTCTCTCTCTCTCTCTTTCCCCCTCCAGAATCAATACCCCACCTCACCCCCCTCCCCTGCTGCGTGTATGTATTTTTTTCCTCTGGAACTGTGATTTCAATGATGTAGTCCAATGAATATGGAAACTGACTACAATCTAACAATGCACATAAGTAACTGTTCTGAAACTTGTTGTCTAAGAGTATTACCTAGGCAAAATGAGAGCTTAAATAACTTGTCTAGGATTGTATAATTAGTATGTGTCTGGGGCAAAATATGTATTCAGTTTTTCTGACTCGCTAGCTACTACATCGCACTATCATATCTTTACACATAGATATATGTACATCAAACCTTATTCACATATATGTGGATTGACTATTGTATATTTTTGTTAAATCCAAGATTAAAAAATTTTTTTGTTTTCTTTTGAGAGTAATTTAGGGAAAGGGAACTCTCTTACTCCCCAGATCAAGAAAGTAAACTATTTGGAGAAAGCACCATAAAGATGCCTGCAGAAACCACACACTGCATCAAAAGATCCAGAATGCACTTTAGGATATAGTGAATTGAACAGCAGGGTGTTGAATACATTTACTCTGAATGTAAACTCTTATGCTAAAGGGGATTGCCTGCTAATTGGCTTTTTGTCAATGTGCCTACCAATCATTGGTTTTGCTCTCTTTCTCTTTATTTTCCTCTTATCCAAAAATTATTGTAATTTCCCTTTAGAAAGTGCAATATTGAATGCACCTCTTGTAAGAGATCTTTAGAGATATAAGCTGGTTATATGAAATGTTTCACTGGGGAGACTAGGCATGTAAATCCGGGAGATCTCAACATGCTCATCTCCCAAAGAATCACAGGGGGGATTGTGTAGACAGAATTCTCTCCCAAAGGCTTGTCCAGCCCAGCTCATCTTACCTAACATCCCATTTGCGTGCTTACTCTGCATAATAGGTCATGAATGCATGTGCATGGGGGATGGAGGATAAAAGTTTTGGTGTGGCACCACCCCAGCTCTGTTTCCCAGAATGTGCTGGGGAGAGAATTCGATATACACAATAACTCAATGGAACTGTCTGGATGCATGTTAAAATTTGGGCAACAATGTGTCTTTCATCCAGTTTCTTTTTACAGTGTATAAGTGGCTAAGTTGATATCTTTGATCATGAATTATACTTCTGAAATCCCACAGTTTTCTGGGGCTTAGACATTCAATATATTATATAACCTATACACTTAAGGCCCTTAATAAGTATTTCTTTAATTGAGTTGAATCAAAGTTCAATGCTTTGGAAATAATATAGAGAACTTTCCTAATATGTAAAAATGTTTTTTCAGATAATACCTCAAGTGAATAAGAGAATAACATAAAAGCTGACTGAAAATATTTTAAGTCACTAATAAAAAAGAGGGAGCACACCAGTGTGAGTAGAAGTTATAAAGAAGCATATTTAAGTTCAACACGAGAAATAAATTTTAAATTAATTGTTGTCCTTCTCTAGAATGTGGTGTCTCTAAGAGATAGCATACTACCTATTATTGAAAATATATAATCAGAAGTTTGATACCAGTCCAATCCTCCTAATGCTAGTGTATTCCCTCTGTTGTTTCCTATTTATCCTGTATGTATATATTTATTTACTTGCTATATCTCCCAGTAGATTTTGACTTCTTGAAGGCAAGGCCTGAATTTATCTTTTTTTTTTGAATCCCCAGGAATTAGAATTATGCCCAGCATATAGTTGACACTTAATAAACCAGGAGCATGAGGTTTATTATATATATATATTTCAAGACTCATTTCACACAAAAGAACCCCCCTGAAACTTTGCAGATGCACAGAAGTTACAAATTATGTCACATCAAAACACAAAACATTGGCTTCAGAATAGACCAAGGCCAAGGCTGAATTTTGACTGGTTTCTTATCAGGAAGCCAAGTTGGGGAGTATCCCTCTCAGTGTCGAATTGCCCCCACTAAGATTTTGGCCTTGGCTATACCAGGCAGCAGCATTCCTGGTCAAAGGGGAACAGTGTTAACCCTTTAAATTCAGGTTTGCTAGGAACGTAAAGCTTTTCAATAAGGCCACAATACTTTTCAACAAGAAATCACAAAGATCACAAACGGGGTCAAAAGAGGAGTCTCAGATTTTTATCTATTCTCTTATTGGCTTCTCACAAATAAATATATGTGAAAAGACTACTTACTGATTGATTAACAGGTAACTATAAGGATATTGCAGAACACTGGAAGGACAAATTAGATCTTATTCAATGATCGAATTATATAATCAAATTCTATAATGGTATGACTTTTCTCAAACTGTAACACTATACCTTTATAAGGCAAAGCCTGAGATTATGCTAAGGAAAAATAAGAAGGCAACCTTCATAAGGTTGCTGAGGAAAGAGGAAGAAATTTTTTTATGTACAAAGTCAAGGACATCTACACTATTAATATATTTATTTTCTATGATGACAAATATTTATTCAATTATGGTCAAAATGACAGTAGAAATTACCTAAAGATAAATAATCATAGGAAAAGGACACAGTTTATACTGAACAATAATAAGCCCTTTAAATTTACAAACTCTTTGAATACTATATGTGTAGAAATGCTGTTATTGTTATTCAGTCATTTCAATCATATTCAACTACTTTGGGTCCCATTTGGGGTTTTCTTGGCAAAAAATACTGGAGCTGTTTGCCATTTCCTTCTGGAGTTCATTTTATAGATGAAGAAACTAAGGCAAATAGGGTTAAGTGAGTCACTCAGGATCACATAGCGACTAAGTTATCCGAGACTAGATTTGAAATCAGGTGGTCCTGACTTCAGACCCAGTGCTCTATCTACTGTGTCATTTAGCTGTCCTCTGGTACTTTAATCCTGTACATTAATTAGGTAAAGATTAAAATTGATGGGCATTTCCCTTTTTAAAGACTTTCTAAAGTTGAACTTTTTACATTTTGATACTGAAGCAAGTTTAGCTCTGCTTCCTATTTTCAAACCTAACACTTCAATTAAAATATTTTCTAATGCTAAATTAAATCAAGAAAACATTTAATTACATAATTAGAAAATACTTCATTTAAAGTTATTATAAAATATTTAGAGTTAAGAAGAGAGAGAGACAGACAAACAGACAGAGAGACGGAGAGAAACTACTATATGGGAAGTGGCAGGGAATGAATACTAATATATTTTCTTCTTTTTCCAAACTAAGAATTTCCAATCTTTAACAAAGCTGATTAACATAAATAGAAAATAGACATCAGTAATATGGGAAAGATTTGAGTCATTGTGAATTTAAAAAAAAATCTATATGACAATTTTCTACATAGTTTCAGTACAGTACTTGCCCAGCAAGCAGCATCAAACTTTACTCACCCTGATGGCCTGACTGTAAGGTCCAATGTTAGCAGGTGCCCAGTGAGAAATACTTTGCACATGCATCACTTCTTTGGAGGGAGGGAGTACTTCACCAATCATCACACTGTACTTGTGAATGAGACAGTCCATTGAAAAAAGTTGTCCATCTGGCAGCAAAGCTTCTACACAAACCCTAAAACAAACAAGGTAAAAAATATTAATATGGAGAAGCATTTCTTCAAATCCTACAGTTGTGTATGAGAGAATTTTTTGAACATGATCTTCAAAGTGTATTCTATAAGCCTGTCTTATAATTGAAACAGTGCTTTAATGACCCTTTCGCATTGTAACTTTCATAACCTAGAATGAAAGTGATGTAATTTTAGTCAAGAGAGATATGGATTTGCGTGTCAACTCTGACATTTACTGTGTGACATTGGAACAAGGTGGTTTACCTCTGGGCTCCTTGAGGGAGTAGCCATTTCTTTTTTGGGGTTTTTGTTTTTGTTTTGTTGTTGTATTCTCTATACCTAGGGCAGTACTTAGAAGACCTTTAATAAGTGTTTGTCAAACTGAAATGAAATGGAAAGCCAGGGAATATTTATCCACTGAGAAAGTAGTAATCACTACACAATAAGAAATCTTTAGAGGAAGAAAAGGAATAAGAAAAAAAGATCAAGAAACAAACAAATTAAGCAATTAAATTATTTTAAAGGTAATACAAGTCCCTAAAAGATTCTACGCTTCTCAAGGGTAGAAACTATGACAGTCATCATATATATGACCTGCCGAAGTGCTGGAAACACAAGATAATACATTCATAAAATGCTCAACTTCTTAAAGCACTCCTAAATCCTTAGTGGCTCTAAAGTAGGTACTCAATAAATATTGTTGGTTGGGAAAGATGAGTTTATATAGATGAATAAATTACAAAGATGAGAATGAAATAAAGAAGAGTTGGAGATAGGAAGGGTGAAAGTAGAAATACTTGGAGGGATTGTAGTAGCATTTCTAAGTCAACAGTTTTAGGATTCAACAAATAGTTGTAAAATTGAAGATGGTTGCTAGGACACTGGGTTTTACAGTAATAAGCCCTGGCTCAGGAAAGAGAAGCAAGAGCAAAGATTGTTTTTTTTTTCCTTTTCTGAAAACTCTATTAGTATCCCTAATTTCTATAAAGTAATAAACTGTTCCAGAGTTAACTTTGTGCATCATTCTGCTTCTCTCCCATTTCTTCTCTTTATTCGTATTCCTTTCATTACTATTGTATTTTTTTTCCTTTAAAAGTCCAAAGCAATGACAATTGGGTCAGTGTGAAGAGGTTAAGAGACTATGATCAACATTAATAGGACAAGGAAAGGGAAGCACTTTGCATTCTTTTTGGTGAAAATTAGCCCTTGTCATTAGTTGTGACTCAAGGCATTTCTGTGACCCCTTTGGGGTTTTGTCTATCTTGCCATTTTGTTCCTTAGGCCTCTTTTTATGGCATCCTATTTCAGTTTTTCTCTTTTATTTTCCAGTTATTAAGAAAAAAATCACCAACTTTGCTTTTACAGTAGAGAATTGGGAAAAAAAAAAAGGCCCAGAAGAAAAGAATTTAAATCAGGCAGAGATAAATGGAAAATTGCAAAACAAAGGAAAAGATTCCAGGTATACCTTTCTTTTTTTTTTAGACCTTTACCTTCTATCTTAGAATCAATATTGTGTATTGGTTCCAAGGCAGAAGAGCAGTAAGGTTTAGGCAATGGGGGTTAAATGATTTTCTGGGTCATACATCTAGGAAATGTCTGAGGCCAGATTTGAATGCAGGACCTAGTGTCTTTAGGTCTGGCTCTCAATACACTAAACTGCCTGGCTATCCCCTAGGTATGCTGTTCTAATTGCCATTGCAACTGTTTCAAACTTGAATTATATATATTCAATATATAAATATATATTCAAAATATAAATATATTCAATTATAAAACTGAAATGTTTGTTAGCAAGTGGGAAAGCAAAGAGTCTGTATCTTCTGGACTTCTGTTTAAAACTGTTTTGTGGGGAGGCGAGCTGTACTTTACTATGAATAAGTTAGTGGTTTTGGGTGATGGCACCACAGACTTTAGTAATGAAAAATACTAAGATTTTTAACTTTTACAAACAGAATGGTCAATGAAAAGAAATGTAAGCAATTTCAGATTTTCAAAGAAGAATTTTTAGGGATTTATTTTAAAACCAATCAACAGACTGTCAGTCAACAATCATTGATTAAATTCTTCTTATGTGTTAGGCACTCTGTTAAGCCCTAGAGATACAATGAAAGGCAAAGATAGTCCTTGCCTTCAAGTAATTCACATTCTAATGGGGGAGACAATACTAAAATAACTATGTGCATGCAAGATATGTACATAGTTCAGGTTAAGGAATCTCCAAGGGAAGGCACTAAGAGCTGAGGGTGGAGCAAAGAAGAGACCAGGATAATAGACAAATGGACTGGGGAAGGGGTGAGGGAGACAGTCAGAGAGAGAGAGAGAGAGAGAG
>NW_025374242.1:0-5174 GCF_016433145.1 Gracilinanus agilis
GAAGAAAGAAGAAGAGGAGGAGGAAGATGAAGAAGAAAAAGAAAGAAAGAGGAGGAAGAGAAGGAAGATGATGAAGAAAGAAGAAGAGGAGGAGGAAGATGAAGAAGAAAAAGAAAGAAAGAGGAGGAAGAGAAGGAAGATGATGAAGAAAGAAGAAGAGGAGGAGGAAGATGAAGAAGAAAAAGAAAGAAGGAGGAGGAAGAGAAGAAGGAAGAGAGGGAGGGGAAGGAGGAGGTGGAGGAGATGATGATAATGATGATGAAAGAGTAGGAATCTGGGGAGAACGTGTGGTGAAAAGCTAATTTTCAAATAGGGAAAGTATGAGTAGGATTTATCAACTGTAAGCTTTTTTTTTGCTCCCCAACTACCCTGGAAATGGATGGAACATTAACTAGAAAATCCAAAGTCACACAGTAGTGAGAAACCCACAATATGGAAATAAGTTTTGCATAATACATTTTTAACCTGAATCGAATTGCCTGTCAGCACCAGGAGAGGGAAAGAAAAGGAGGGAGGGAGATAAGTTCGATCATATAACTTAGGAAAACTTGTGTGGAAATTTGTTATAATATGTAATTGGTAAAAAAAAAAAAATTTTTTAAATAAAGTAACAAAAACAAATAAATAAAAAATAAAAACAAAAAACTCATCATGTTGAACCTTATTGCCCTCTAGTGGGCACTTAGCAAATCCACCATAGCACAAATAGGAGCTACAAAACAGTGAATTTTCAAGGTTTGGTTAATTCACAGAACTTCAGAGCCAAAAGGAGGTCTTGGAGAAGAGTTAGTCCAACCAGTTCTGATTAAGGATCTCTTCTACAATGCACTCAACAGGCAGTCATTTGGTTCTTTTCTTGAAAACTTCCAAAGAGGGGAAACCTATGGCGGGTCTGCTTCCTGAGGCAGATCATTACACTCTTGCCTAGAGCTAAATACTATACAGTTTTTACCAGCTTCAAGCTGAAATTCACTTCTTTGCAATTGCCATCCATCACTCCGAGTACTACCCTTTGGGACAAGCAGAACATGTTTAATCCCAATGGACAACCCTTTAAATATTTGAGGCTAAATGTTTCCTCTTCTCCAAGCTAAAAAGCCCAGTTCTTTGGCAGAGTCAAGCTCAAGCCAAGTCTTCAGGGGATCCAGATTACCCTCCTAAGGGCAATGTGTGATTTATTAATCTTTCCTAAAATTTTCTCTAATTGAAAAATGTTCAAAAGATATGAACGAGCAGTTCTTAGAGGAAGAAATTAAAACTATCCACAGTCCAAATCACTATTGATTAGAGACATGTAAATTAAAACAACTCTGAGATACCACCTCATCCCTACCAGATTGACTAACATGACCAAAAAGGAAAATGATCAATGTTGGAGGGGATGTGGGAAAATTGGGACACTAATGCATTGTAGGTGGATCTGTAAATTGATACAACCATTCTGGGGAGTGATATGGAATAGGCTCAAAGGGCCACAAAACTATGCATATCCTTTAATCTAGCAATAACACTACTGAATCTCTATCCCAAAGATAAGGGAAAAGGACTTACCTGTACCAAAATATTTTTAGCAGTTCTTTTTGTAATGGCCAAGAATTGGAGACTGAGGGGTGTCCATTGCTTGGGGAATGGATGAACAAGCAGTGGAATATGGTTGTAATGGAATACTATTGCACCATAAGGAATGATGCAGAAAAACCTGGAAAGACTTCTCTGAACTGATGCAAAGTGAAGTGAGCAGAACTAGGGGAATAATGTGTAGAGTAATAGAAATCTGATATGATGATCAAAGACTTAAACCATTATCAGCAAAGTGAGTCTATGGACTCATGATGAAAATGTGTAAAAGAGATGGGGCACCAGGGATGTTAAAATATAATCTAAATGGTTGTGGGTACACACACAGGGTTAAAGGAGAGACAGGACCAGGATAAGGAGACCAGAGTACACAGCTAAGCTGCTGCTAACTGTCAAGAATGGCTGTTGGCCAACTGTCACCCAGCTCACCACTAGACCAGGGTCTTTGAAACGAGCAGGCAAGGTAAAAGGTTTTAACAGTTTTAATTATGTTCAACTAAATAAAGGTGGGATAGGGGATTCTACACTAAAACCTAAATGGCAAAACCACAGGGCAAGGGGAGGACTTCTCTACTCTAATCTTAGTGATCTAAGCAGGCAGTGCCCAAAGGAACAGCACTGGAGTCTCTGGGAGGCTGCTTCAAACCTGGTTCCAGCCGGGTTTGACCAGCACAGCTAAAGGCCGGAGGATGGTTTTGAGGGTTCTCACAGTAATCCACAGATGATCACAGGATGCCAAAAGCCAAGGTGGTCCAAGGTATCCAAGTAGAAAGAGTGTGCTTGAGATGCTGTCCACCAGATCCCAAACTCCTCCTCCACTTGGTGCTGCTCTGCAGGTCTTGTCCACTTTGCTAAAAGCCACCACCACTCAGGATTCCAGGGAATCAGGATGCAGGTCTGAGATCTCCCAGGACTAGCAACAGTTTGTGCCAGCCACTAATGGAGTCTCTCTCAGAGCACAAGCCCTACTTCCTGCTCCTTCATTCCATCTTGGAATTCTCCACCTCCAGCCCTTCCTGCTAGGTCCATTCTTAATAATTAATTACTAACTAATCTTCCTCACTACAAATGCCATCCACAGGCAAAGAAGGATCTATTAGAGCCTGAGTGCAGATCAAAGCCTGCCATCTTCCACTCTATTTCCTTCATGAGATTTCTATTGTATGTTATCATATGTGTATTCTATCATGACATGAGCAATATGGAAATATGTATTACATGAAAGTTATAGATATAACCTACATCAGACTATTTGCCACCTGGCAGGAGGATGGGAGAAAATCTGAATTTTAAAATGTCAAAAGACTATTTTCAAAAGGTGTTTCTACATGTAACTGAAAAAATTAAAATTAAAAAAAATTTTCCTAAAATGTGGTATCCACAACTGGGAGGAGGGGAGGAGAAGGGAATTAAAATTGATTAAGCACCTACTACAGGCAAGGCATTCTGCTAAGCATTTTATAATTATTATTGGCATTTCATTTGATCCTCATATTAACTCTGTGAGGTAGGTGCTATTATTATCTCCATTTTACAGATGAGGAACCTGAGATAAGCAGAGGTGAAATAACTTGCCTAAGGTCACAAAGCTACATTTCACCCCTCCCTAGTATTCTCCAATACTCTTTTCTTTTAAAACTCTTACCTTCTGCCTTGGTATCAATACTAAATATCAGTTCCAAGGCAGAAGGGTGATAAAGGCTACCCAATTGGGGTTAAATGACATGCCCTGGGTCACAGCTAGGAAGGAAGCCAAATGTGAATCCAGGACCTCCTGACTCCAGGCCTGGTTCTCTATCCTCTAAGCTACCTAGGTAGGAGCACTACTCTTTTTAAAAAAATTTTTAATTAATTTTTGGGAAAATTTTATTTAATTCATGTAGAATATTTTCCCATGGTTACAAGATTCATGTTCTTTTCCTGCCCTCCTTCCATCCCCCTCCCATAGCCAATGCACAATTCCACTGGGTTTTACATGTGTCACTGATCAAGACCTATTTCCATATTATTGATATTTGCCCAAGGGTGATCATTGATTGTTTAGTCTACATCCCCAATCATATCCCTATTGAACCATGTGGTCAAGCACTTAAGGAGGTGAGGAAAGGGAGGTTAGTCTCTCTGATATTGGCTCAAGCTCCTACTGATGGTATTCCCCAATTTTAGTGGTCTTCTGTACTCCACTTCCATTTCATAGTCAGATTAGCTTTTACAAATAGCATCTACTTCAAAGATATAATAAGAACAAATATTCAAACCACCCATCATAAAGAATTTTAGAATTATTGCCACTTGTCACATCTCTAGCTGGAAGAATTTAGTTGAGGCATCTAACTTTAGCCCTGGTGCTTTCTGGTCAGTTCCTAGTCTGTCTCTTTGCAAAATTCATCTTAAAACTTTGGCTAAATCCCTTGGTGTTTGCTGATCAGTTCATTATTTCACCTGATATAGTTCTTCTCTTTCTGCTATCAGTTCCTTGATGTATAAATCTTTACCTTCCCTTTTTATCCTCTGTAGAAATTCTGGTTGAATCAATCCTGCCCTGTTTTATAAAAAAAGTATTGGAAATGCAATTTATGGCCCTTTGTTTTTTTGTGTACCATGGGACTGGTCCAAGAATAAAATAAGTGGTATATGTATGCATATTGATAAGTGTGATTGGTATGGAGAGTATAATAGAGGGTCAATTATGGAGAAGTAAAAATATAGTCTTCCTGCAGTGAAGTTAGATAACATAAAAGTGTAGTCTACCCAGCCATGACATTTATGTGACTTCCTCTTGCTGTATTCAGAAACATATGAATAGGAGTTGAGGAAGAAGATGGTGGGTATAATGAGGGGTTATAATTTGGCAAGGAGTTGGGGGAGGAGGGAGATTTGAGACTATAGAATGCTATAGAGTAGAATTGGTTAACTATAGGGTCAAGATAGGGAAAGGATAAAAGTGAAGTCAGAGAAGAGAAGTCAAAGAAGTCAGAGAATGAATTGAGAAAACAGAGAGAGAAAACAGATTGGAAGCCATGATAAAGGTAAAGACCACATTTAGGAGTGGTGAGGCATCCTCCTCTAGGATGATGGAGGAATGTCTAGAAATCTTGACCAATGAAATGGGACACTTGTGAATAATGATGAAATCTTAAGATCATCAAGAAATAATAGAACTACTTCCAGTCCTTAGTCCCTCTATGGCCCCTCTAAGTCCCCCTGAGAGGACTCACATATCATCTCCCCATATCTGAATGTAAGTATTTTTGTCCTTAGTCCTTTATCATCATTTATTCATATTTTTTCTATGTTTCTCTTTACTCCATGTTTGAATTTCAAAGTTTCTCTGTAACTTTGCTCTTTTCATCAAGAAGGCTCAGAAATCCTCTATTTCATTAGAGAACCATCCTCACTCCCTTAATAGTAATTATTATTGTTGTTATTGTTCATCCTTCATTTTTGAAGAGGACCAATCACATCACAGAGTGATGTCTTGACTTGCTTGTGAATTGGATTGAAGTGAGGCAGAGTTGGACCAAGTCATCAGTCTGTCTGTCTGTCTGTCTGTCTCTCTCTTTTTCTCTCTCTCCCTCTCTCTCCCCCCCTCTCCC
>NW_025374243.1:0-3697 GCF_016433145.1 Gracilinanus agilis
GATTACATATTAGTCCCATCAACACATGCCGCAGCCTAGCCCAAGTGGCCTCCTTGCTGCTGGTCTCCTAATTCTGTCCCTCACCTCCGTATTTGCAATGTCCTCCTCCTCCTCCTCCTCCTCCTCCTCCTCCTCTCACTTCCACTTCTTATCTTTTTTCCTTCAAGATCCAGATCGAGTTGCCTCCTTCTGCAGGAGGTCATTCCTGATCTCCCCATCTACTAGTATCTCCCCCACCTAAGGTGAATTTGTACCTATGTTATGTGTGTTGTTCTTCATTCATTTCAATTGTATCTGACTCTTAATGACCTCATTTAGAGGTTTTTTGGGAAAGATACAGGAGTAGTTGACCTTTTCCTTTTCTAGCTGATTTTACAGGTGAGAAAACCGATGTGGAATGAAGTGATTTGCCCAGGGTCATACAGCTAATAAGTGTGAGACTATATTTGAACTCAGGTCTTCCTGACTCCAGGCCCTGGTGCTTTGGCCACTGTGCTACGTAGCCACTCATATTTATGTACGCCTCTCTGTACATGTGCTTATTGTCTTCCCATTCAAGTGTAAGACCTTTGAGGCCAGAGTTTGATTTACTTTTGTCTTTATGTCTCTAGCATAGTGTCTGACATAGGTAGTTAAGAAATGCTTACTTAGTAGAGTTATAAGGGACCTGGTATCAAAAGGGGAAAGTACAGAACCTGTTACAAGAAGAGCCAAAAGCTGGAAAGCTGGCAAACTCTGCTAATTTTCCATTTGTCATGGGGTGGGACTGAATATGTGATTTCACTGGTATAAAGAACTCCAACTAAGAAAACTCCCTCTATCAATGCAGAAACTGCTCTGAAAGTGACTGTTTTCAGAGAATTGTTTGGGGCACTGAATTATTAAGTGACTTGCCCAGAGTCACACAGGCAGAATGTGTCAGAGCCAGAATTTGAACTCTGGTTCTCTGACTCTAAAATCACCAGTTTTCCACTGTAGCAGACTACCTCTTAATAGATGGTTTAGGTAATTACACGTGAATTTAGAGTCATTGATATGTGGCTAATATATCAGTGTAACACAAAGATCAGAGCCCTGAGCATAAAAAATTGCCTTCCTCAAAGTGCTTTCTCTGTCATTTAACATCTTATCTTCAATAACTCTCCATACAGTAGAAAGCAACATCAGGACATCTGTCCTATATCAGCAATGTCAAAAACACCTAAAGGATATCCCAAGTCTGTCTTACCACAAATAATCCATGAGTGCATTCTTGTTCAATTTAGCTCGTGAAAGGACTGAAATATATGATTGAAATGCACATAAGCCGAACAATTTGCAAGAAGAGGGAACATTACAACTTGGACAACTGTGACTTTCAGACGGATATAACTTTACAACAGGTAGAGTACTTGAGCTCCCTAACTTCCTAAGTTTTTTTCTTCCAAGTCCCTCACATGTTGGATGCACCTTTACAACATTTTCAGAGTGCTTCATAAAGTTACTTATATTGTCTTTGATTTGGCATGGTTTTAATTTTAGACTGCATCAAAGTTAGCCTTCCACATTATTATGAACCCTCTATAATATGGGAAAAGAATAAAAATCAAGAGGAATCTCCATTTGTGTTGTTTTTTGTTTTGCTTTGTTTTGTTTTTGTTTTTGGTGAATTGCAAGTACTGCTATTTGTTTCCTTTTACTCTAAGAAATGTCTTCTCCCATATAAAAAGTTAAGCTTTGAAAATAACTACTAAAAATCACTTCAAGTGATTTGTTGCGGGGTGAAAGCATTTGTTTGCTTATTAAAATATATGCTGTTGGGTTTAGAAACATCACATGTCTCATATATTTTCTATCTGCTTACAGACATTCAGCTGCTATACTGAAGTTTGGGTGATTTCCTGGCTCCATAAGACTGAGGTGCTTCTTCTTCATTGTCAGTGATTTCCTTTTAACAGATATTTTATTTTTCCAATTACATGTAATAACAATTTTTAATATTTAATATACATTTTCCAAAATTATAAGATCTAAATTGTCTCCTTCCTTCCTTTCTCTACCATCTCTTAGAGATGGTAAGCACATTAATCTGAGTTATATATGTATTATCATGCAAAGCATACTTCCATATTGGTCATTGTTACAATAAAATACTCACATAAAACCAAGACCCCAAAATAAAACTATAAATAAATTTATATTAAAAATAATGTGCTTTTATCTGTATTTGACTCTAATAGTTCTTTATCTGGATGAGGATAGCATTCTTTGTCAGAAGTCTTTAAAAATTTTCTTGGCTTATTGTATTGCTGTCATCCCACAATATTACAACATTGCTATTACTGCACACAATATTCCCCTGATTCTACTTATTTCACTTTGCATCAGTTCATATATATATATATATATATATATATTTCCAGATTTTTCTGAAATCATCTCTGATAACCCAATAGTATTCCATCACCATCATATGCCACAATTTGTTTATCCATTCTCCCATTGATGGATATCTCCTCAGTTTCCAATTCTTTGCCACCACAAAAAGAGCAGCTATACATATTTTTGCACAAGTAGAACCTTTCTCCTTTTTTATGATCTTTTTGGGATACCGTACCCAGTAGTAGAATTACAAGATCAAAAGGTATACATAGTTATATAGCCCTTTGGGTATAGTTCCAAATTGCCATCCAGAGTGTTTGGATCAATTCACAACTCCACCAATAATGTATTAGGGTCACAATTTCGCCACATCCCCTGCAAAATGTATCACTTTCCTTTACTGTCATAATAGCCAGTCTGATAGGTATGAGGTGGTGTCTCAGAGTTGTTTTAATTTGCATTTCTCTAATCAAGAGTGATTTAAAATAATTTTTTCATATGATTATTGATATTTTTTATTTCTTCATCTGAAAACTGCTTGTTCTTATCCTTTGACCATTTGTCAGTTGAAGAATGGCTTGTATTCATAGTCCTATAAATTTCACTTCATTTTCTATAAATCTGAGAAATTAGACTTTTAGCAGAGAATTTTGGAATAAAAATTTTTTTCCCATTTGTTATTTCCCTTCTAATCTTGGTTACATTGGTTTTGTTTGTACAAAAGCTTTTTACTTTAACATAATCAAAATTATTCATATTATATCTTATAAAACTCTCTATCTCTTGTTTGGTCATAAAGTTTTCCCTTCTCCATAGACCATAGAACATAGAACTATTCTATGTTCCCCAAATTTACTTATGGTACTGCTCTTTATAACTAAATCATATACCCATTTTGACCATATCTTGTTATAAGATGTGAGATACTGGTCTATACCTAGTTTCTGCCATAAGGTTTTCTAGTTTTCCCAGAAGTTTTTGTCAAATAGTGAATTTTTAATCCCAAAATGTGGGGTCTTTGGGCTTATCAAACACTAGCTTGCTGAAGTCATTTATTCCTATATATATTATGCATCTAATCTATTCCATTGATCCACCATTCTATTTCTTAGCCAGCAACTTACTATTTTGCTGATTACTGCTTTATAGTACAGTTTGAGATCTGGTACTACTAAGCCACCTTCCTAGACACTTTTTCCCATTAATTTCCTTGATATTCTTGACCTTTTGTTCTTGTGGATGAATTTTGTTATTAATTTTCCTAGTTCTACAAAATAATTTTTTTAACATTTATTAATATTCATTTTTAACATGGTTACATGATTCATGCTCCACC